>NC_086068.1:5496472-5796834 GCF_947568885.1 Cydia strobilella | reverse complement strand
TAGCGGCGAAATTAAACGCGGTAGCCCTCATTTAAATCATTATTACATGGGACAGTTTTGTTGAAACGAAACAAAATCAATTATATTTTTTATAAAACTATCGATTCAACCTTGACTGCTAATATTTCTTATATAGTGGGCCGCTAGACGATACTGCGGGGGTTACGGGCAGAGCTGCGAAAAGAATCGTTTAGGTTGCACAATACTAATACATAATAACAACAAAACAGTACAAGCGTCATCCAATAAGAGAAGTATCAAATGTCAAATTTATAACAACACTGTAATATAAATCGTCGAAGGTATGTTCAGTTATATCATAATTATATACCTCTCGCGTCGAAGTCTGTATGATAGTTCATTTTTATATGGATCAGCTGTTTTTTTTATTTAATGGAGCACCTGTCACACGGGCATTTTTTAAAAGTTTAACACATTAATTCATTTAAAAAGTAACAAAGTAACAATGGTAAAAACATTTTTCTTTAATTGTTTTTAAGGTTCCGTACCCAAAGGGTAAAAACGGGACCCTATTACTAAGACTCCGCTGTCCGTCTGTCTGTCACCTGGCTGTATCTCATGAACCGTGATAGCTAGACAGTTGAAATTTTCTCAGATGATGTATTTCTGTTGCCGCTATAACAAAAAATACTGAAAAGTACGGAACCCTCGGTGCGCGAGTCCGACTCGCACTTGGGAGGTTTTTTTAAATTAAGCCCACCCTAATGTACGATTCCCACCGACCTGCTGGAGTAGTGGAAGAAGCTATGGAATCCGACCGGAGCCGTCCGCGTCCGCGAGCAGTCGACCGGCTTCCGAGACGAACAAACTTTCATAGGAACCGTCATTTGACGCGAGAGGTATAGTTATATTTAGACATCGGCGGCTCGTGGCATTTAGGTAGCACTAGTGATGAGACATCTCACATATTACCTTCACGTGTGACATATTTCAACTTTTGAAAATTACATAATTGACAAGAAACGTTTCTGACAGGAATGTTACCGGATAAATTATACCTAAATTTCATGTAACATCTCTGCTACTTCTGACGTCAAGTGGATTTTCACAGATAGAAGACGTAGAATAACTTGTAATCATTTAGAACAAATATTAATTGTATATGATGAATGTCATATATTAAATGATTGAAAATATTTTTTTAATTGGTTTCCTTTGTTCGACTTGTACCTTACTCGCACTTGTAATAAAAACACGGTTACATCACTAACACAGAATAATTAATAGTATTATCACACAGAATGGCTACGCACCGCTCCGCCCCGATTCGAATTACCTCGCTCCGCGACACCAGATTGACGGCCGTTTGCCGGCCGCTCAGTACTATTTTTAAGCAACTTACACAATGACGCATGACGCGTGTACAGACGTGCCGTTCACACATAGAAACGCAAGTGATTTGATGTATAGCGTGTCCGCTCTGTGTCACTATCACTAGTCTGTCAGAAACGTCAAATGCTACCTAAATGCCACGACCCGCCGATTTCTAGTTATATTGTAACCCCTAATGTAATATTTCCAGGGCCAAACCTGCATGGACCTAGTGGACCCGAGCATATCGTCGTGGCTCGCCGACGCCACCCTCAAGGCGCCGCGTCGCGTCAACAATAACAACAAACGCAAGCTCTCGCCACCCCGGCACGAGGTCAAGCGGGTCGAGCTACAGATCACAGGGGACGTGGTGAATGGTAAGGGTAACGCTCAGTTGACGCTAGTGGCCAGCGTCATACATTTGTATATAACTGATGTACACGCTGCCAGCCTAGGAGGATATAACCAACGGAGACGCCACGTCTGTAATTTCGTCGCTATACTTACTCAACCTCATATCTGCAACAATCATTTGATGGAAATGTCGCTTTTCTTTCATTCGGAATACGGGTGTTTTTGTCATCAATGAGTGTTGCGAGGTTGAGTAAGTATAGCGATTTGCTGCAAAAAAGTCTGCCAATTTTTACGGGGGAGGGGAACGTCAAATGTATACGTAAGGTCAAGATAGCTATGTCAGATAAACGTCAGTCCACATATTGTGTATGACCATTGGCCGCCTATTTTCGAGAGAGGGGAATGCCTGTTAATCGCTACTCCGTTTGGTTATATCCACCTAGCTGCCAGCGATGTAGCCTTAGGTAGGTCTACTGTTTGAGGATTGGTTGAAAATGTGTAATGTCTATGTCGAATTCGTGCTTAGAATTTGATACCTAATGTAGGTACTGTTTCTTTGTAGAGCTTCTTGGATAATATTTTAAAAAAAAATGAGTTTCGCTACATTGCGGTAATAGGGGGTATTACTGCAATGTTCTGCCGCCATAGTGCAGCACTAGCACCCATCGTAAACCATAGAGTAACTTATACATACTGTGCCTTAAACTGTTTTCACAGACAATATGACATTGATGCATCAAGGCGGTATGTTTACAAAGGGCCTACCGGGAAACGCAAAAATCGAAACTCAGCTATTTGCCTCTTTATCGGTCGAATATGCAATAGTGATAGAAAGGTTAGATAACAAAATTTCGACTCTCGTTTCGCGATAGACCCTCAGATTGTGATGGATTGTGGTAGTGGCGCCACCTACGCAGAGTTTCGCGTAATATTCCCTATTGACCGATCGGTTAATATTTTACTTTATTCGACAATGTAACTTAACTCGCATGCGTGTTCTCTTTAAGCCCTCAATATATCAAACTTTACCTAATTCGCGTTGCTCTCCATTAACATAATATTATGTTGATTCATAAGCATTTCAAAAACTGCCTTGTGTAGCATGCAATTTTTTCTCTAACAGTAGAACTTACAAACGCATTGGTCGTTACATCATTCATGTCGCACAATTAAATTCCTCCTTTTATCATTGTAGATATTATAAATATCACGATTGTTGTATACACAGAACATATTAAAGAGGTTAGAATGGGGATCGCGCGCAGTTAGTATCAGAACCGGTGTCGCCGCTCGGTCCCCTCTACTTACGCTTACCGGTGAAAGGATATGCCTTCTTTAGACAGATTTGATGTGATTCGATGTCTGGCTTCTTAATCTGGACGTTATGACGGCACAAGAAGGCATGTTTACTTTGTTTTGATATGATTTACCGCGGCGAGCGCTCAGGCCTTGTATGTGCTTGCGAGCGTTTTCTCAAAACCGCGCGACGACACGTACCCTGCTCGCATCGCCATTATAACCTGTTCTGTGGTTGTATATTATGTATTTAACGCATTTTCGTTTTTTCTGTCTTAATTCATGAATCAGAATAAAATAATTATCCCCTTGATCATTACAGTATATGTTGTGTCATATTTCGAATGGAATGTGGAATATTTCATCTTATCTCCCGTGGAATATTTAGTTGCATAGCTTTAAAGCATCAAGCAAACGTGTGCTGATTTTTTTAAAATGTCAAGACTTCAATATCGGCCCCAAATTTGACGGGTAGTAAGAATAATTAAATTACATAGTACCTTTTTTTGTTAAAAAAAATACAAATAACGTTGTCAACGTAAAAATTCGCAACAATATTCCACAGCACCAACTTCTACATTGATATCCAGAAATAGGAAGAGCAAACTGCCAGCATATGTAAAAATATGGTTCGACGATTCAATTCCTTATTGAGTCATTTAAATAAAAAATATCGTATGTTTGATACGTAAACGGCGAATGTCCGACGTGTACTGTTCGAGTTTGATTATATGGCCGGCATCATAAGAAATTAAACCCTATGACCATGGGATTCACGCTCGGAGTGTACGTTTCGTGGTCCAGGCGTGAGTTACTGTAGTGTAGTAAGTATAGGTAGAGCATAGTTATAAATGTACTATGCAGCGGAGAGAGGAGACAGTTTATTGTATAAACGGAACATTCTTTAGAGTGCCTGCCGGGCTAGCACATGATTGGCGCGAGAGTATCTCGCCGCGACATAGACTACCCGTCCCTCTTTAATTCATACAGTTAGTAAAAGACGGGTAGTCTATCTCGCGGCGAGATACTGTCGCGTCCATCATGTGCTCGGCCTACTGTGTTGATTTATTACGGCCTCCTCGTTTTTCTGCTCACACACACGCTTCGAGCATTGCTTCCCCATGGTCACGAATTTACTGTTCGGAAATAAGACTGTGCACAAGCGGTATTTGAAGGTGACTAAGCATTGTGAGTAGTAAAATGTCTTAGTTGGCAAAACGCGTCACGGTCGCCATGACGTGAGTGGTAGAGGGGTAGTCAAGTGAAACAGGCGTTCTATTGAATGGCGAACTACTCTCTCCGCTACATACTACATCTATAACTATGCTCTACTTATACACCACATTACAATAACGCGTCATGAAATACAACTCAACTATAAGTTTACTCTTTCTTAAGCTGCATACGAGCTAACCCATCAAACCCCGTAATCTCTCGTACACACTCAGACAAACCGCCCGCGCCGGAGATCATTAAGGACAGCAAGCCGCCTAAGGGGCGCGCACCTTCACCCGATGCTGAGGAGGAGGCGCCATCATGGCGGCGCACGGCCAGCTTCAGGAAACAGGAGGTCACACGTGAGTATGAGAACTCAGAGGGCGTTCCTCAAAAGACCACTTTGACGGGGACGTGGCGCGTATGGCAGCTATCTTAAGAGGAGAGGGGACGGCCGCTTCTACATACAAACGTAGTCCTCATTTTCCTCTGTGGATATTGACATATTGGAAAATATTTTTGCATTATTTGATGTATCTTAACCATAGCTATGCCCATAGAGTAACTTATACTAGAGCGGTACTGTCATAGTAAATTTTGTAACCACAGTAAATTCACTGCCATCTATCGACACATTTTAAAACTAAAAATGAAGATTTATAAAAATACGATAAAATGTATTTAAATATGGATAAATGATTTTTTTTATTTGCATTAATTATTTTTATGATTTTGACCCACGTTCTTTCACTGATATGCGTTTAAATTGTTAAATAACAAACGAAACCGTCAACGCCATCTATACGACAGTAGGCCAAAGCCTACTAGCTTAGCGCCCTCTGATCGAGAGTCAAATTTTCTTGATTTTCGAGGCACGTTTTTTCCTTAGACTGTATCCATCTATTACGGAGTTATATCTATCTTTGCTATACTACGTTTGACTTTTTTGGATTTTTTCATAATTGTAAAAATTAGGAGCGAAAAACAGAATTCATAAAACTTTTTAAATGCTCCTACATGTTATAATAATAAAAATTCGAAAAAAAAAATCTAACGTAGGGGCATAAGTGTGGTTGATATACACCCAATTTTGTAAAAATATTTTCAATAATGTTAATTTCCATAGAGGAAAATGAGGACTACGTGTGTATGAAAAAGCGATTATGCGCGGGTCCTCCACTTTCGTCTTAATAACCTGCTGTAATCTGTAGCACATTTAGCATCAATAGTAGCGGATGAAACAACGCACCAAAAGTATCTGCCACCCTCGAATACTCCTCAAAATACAGATATATTTCAACAGTTTGCATTGAAAAATATCTTTCACAATCTTAGTGCCAGTTGCACCATCCGCACTTGACAGACTGATCAACGTCACCCGGCGCGCCGCGGCGGTTTACTATGAAACTTTCCATACAATAAAATTTAGCGAACTCTTCAACAAACAGTTTGGTGCAAGCGACTCTTATTGTTCTACGTATAGATACATATCTCTTCACAAAACTTTCTACTTTTGACGCGTAGTTTGATCCGTTACTTTTGGTGCTGACTGTATAAACAGCAACACTTTTAACTGTCCATCGGTAGACCTTATTGCCTTGTATAGGTTTACGAACTGTTAACAGTGTTGACGATGGTACATACCGTTGAATTTACAGCCACGTACCCACGTAGCCACGTACGGATAGGCATGACCGTTATCCGCTTCTTAGCTTTATCAAAAGTGTAAAAAAAAATTGTGTCACGGACGCTTTTCTGGAATGCCCCTCCGACGGTCTTCACAGTAGATGAGGACATCGCAGCGATTTTGCCGACGCCCAATCGGCTTCAGCCAGGCGAAATTGAAACCAGCGGCGGGAAAGCAAGTAGCGATCGACTAATTTCTTGCGCAAGAAGCTTACTCATGGATCAAAAACCATTGATTGTATCAATATGTGTAAAGTCTAAGAAAAAGTCACCTCCCCGAGTTTTTTCTACTCACTGGATTGTTAAACGTAATCATTTTTCAACCAGCGGTGTCAGCGTGGTTGCATTTTTATCACCTGTCACTATGCCTGTCGCTTTCGCACTTACATACTTGTTAGAACGTGACAGGCATGGTGACAGGCGATAAAAATGCTACCGTGCTAAGCCCGCTGGGCTGCCGTATAGTTTATGGACTTTGTCTTAAATTTTAACCATCTAACTCAATCGAATAATTATTATTTTGAAGTATGAAACGTCACGGCAAGTCTACATTTGGTATCTCTGCTTGTATCTTTTTTTAGCAACGGAATGAATCCAACACCCCACATTTCTCAAAGTGCCAAAAGTGCTGACAAGGCTCACTATGACGCGCTGGCGTTCAAAGTCCAATCCCAAGTCCAAATCCAAGTTCTTTAACTGAATTGTATAAGTTTCAACATTACTAGCCTAAATATTAAAACAACTTGTGCACACAATTAATATCCCTATATTATTTCCAGGCGAGAACAAACCAGCGAACAACGCCGTGGACAACGACACCATACTCAGGAGGACGCACAGTTTCGAAAACGACAAGACGTGAGTCATTGACTAATGCATGCGAAGATTTTCTATCACTCTACCGTGTTTTTCTAATTTTGATCTTATAAATATTAAAATAGAGTACGTTTTTTCTTGGCATGACGATTAACACTGTTGTTATACCTCTCGCGTTTAATGATGGTCCATATGACAGTTGGGCTTAATTAAAAAAAAAAAACCGGACAAGTGCGAGTCGGACTCGCCCACCGATGGTTCCGTACTTTTTAGTATTTGTTGTTGTAGCGGCAACAGAAATACATCATCTGTGAAAATTTCCACTGTCTAGCTATCACGGTTCCTGACATACAGCCTGGTGACAGACAGACGGACAGCGGAGTCTTAGTAATAGGGTCCCGTTTTTACCCTTTGGGTACGGAACCCTAAAAATAATTGAAGAAATATATTTTTCCCGCCACTCTTCGGGAATGTGGCAATAGATGGTCTTAAACCAAGCTAGAAAGTAGGCAATAGCTGTACCACCTGAACCACCACTACTACAATCATACAATGTTTCATTGTTATCATCATCTGTCATTGGTGATGGTTCAGGTCAGGTGCTACAGCAATGAGTATCATTTAAAACATAAAAATCAATAATAGGTCTTTTTGGCGCAACTTTTTACTTCAAAAATAAAATTATGTTATTTATAGGACCAATTACTTGTTTAAAAAAAGGAACGTTAAAACCATTCAGTTCACACTTATTTAAGGCGTTTTTACTTTTGTAGCCGTTTGTGGTTTTTTAGCAAAAACGCTTCTAAGTTTAGAGTCGGTTCGAATTGAAGCAAACAACAGATAAACGCCTCTTAAAAGTGATAAAAAAAGTAAAAACTGTCATATGGAGCATTATTCAACGCCAGGGGTATACTCGCGGTTGTCAGTGTTAGTCCATCTAAGCCATATACATAGTTACAAGTAGTTATAGACGCGCCACCGAGCGACCGGGGGTGAGAGAAAGAATATTCATATAAAATTTGGGCAGCATAAGATTTTTTCTCTTTCACTCTTATAAATTTAGGTATTTCGCCTTCGCCTCCTACCTATGATGCCACCCGGTCGGTGATAAGGACAAAACATGGCACTATTTTCTCTTTCCTCTTATAGGAATCGCAATAAGACTATCTTTCTCTAAAGAGTGTTAGGCCCTTGATCTAAGCTAACCCCACACTGACTTTGACGTAATAAAGTGTAAATGTCACACAAAAAACGGCCAAGTGCGAGTTGGACTCTCGTTCCAAGGGTTCCTTACATTACAAAATTTTTAACAATGATTTTTTTATGTGAAACGTGAGTGAAATGTCTTTAAAAAACCCGTAGGGGTCGGATCAAAAACTAAGTAATGAAGGTCTGACTCACGCTTGGCTGCACATTTCTAATAGGTTTTCCTGTTATCTATAGGTAAAGAACTATTTTGTGTATTTTTTTCAAACTTTTAAACCCAGTAGTTTTCTCAATCTCACCTAAAAATATATATTTGAGATTCTCAAAATAAGCTCTTTCATTTGATATGTAGCACGATATAGTTTGAAAAACTTTAGTTTTTAATATTCTCATTTACCCTCCCAAAAGTGGCTTCCATGTATAAAATTCATTTGTTTACGTTACATGGCCGTCCTTGGGTCACAAACTTACATATGTGTACCAAATTTCAACTCCAGGGTCCAGTCGTTTTTGAGAAAATGGGCTGTGGCAGACGTACAGACAGACAGACGCACGAGTGATTCTATAAGGGTTCCGTTTTTTTTCATTTTGAAGTACGGAACCCTAAAAACGTCTTATTTCCATATAAAATTCACGTTACTGCTGACACTGCTACACTTTTTCATTGCAAAGGCAGTGCAGAGTTAGCTTGGTCTGACTCTAGCTTATGCATAGAGTTAGACCTAGATAAGTCTGCAACGATTTTGATAGCATACGCAGTGCAAGTGTTATTTTAAACGTCAAACTTCTATGTAATTATGACGTATAAATACTAGTGGCACTTACACTGTGTGCTATTAAAAATCGTTGCAAACTTATCTTGGTCTAACTCTTATCTAGTTAGCTCAAGTTTTTATTATTTTGTCTTACACTCTTTGTAGAAGAAATATCTAGCGACAATCGAGAGAAGAAAACTTGTGCTATGCGATTGTCTTTAATAACTTAATTAATGACTAGTGCTGGCATTTCGAAATAAGAATAAGGAGAAGCAATAGGGTATTTGACTGTATTTAAAATAAATTATTTTACACCGTGCATGAAATAAAGCACCAGAAGATTAATAGAGAAACGTAGACATTAGTTATTTTTAGACACAATTTCATTTTTAAAACCCGTGTAAAACTATAAAGAGTAGGTAATTTGATTGTAAGATTGTGACGTCACATGCTAGTGTTTCATATAAATTCCATAGTAGCAAAATCGTTTTGACAGTAAAAAAAAAAGAAACTGGTTTGACTAGTAGTCAAATACCCTATTTTGTTTATTTTTGCTTAAATGTCCATAATTTATTTACGCATCTATTGTTATTCACTAACGTGCAATAATATCTTACAATAATAATATTAGAATTGTTAAATTTCGTCAGATGGTTATAAATATATCAATACTATTTGTTACTCTTATGTTTTACATACAGAATTTTTTTTACAGATATTATTGTGCTTTTTAACGAGATGCGTCGTAAATAATAGTACATTATTGTCGAGGCTCGGAAGTAGCTACTTGGTGGCTGAGGATTCGTTTTAAACGGACGACCTTGGGAGTCCGTTTAATTGAATCCGAAGCCAGCAAGTAGCCTTCCAGCCGAGTCATATATAGTGCTTTTCTCAAATATGGCGCAATAAATACTAATAAAATAGAAATATTTTACAGTAGCAACGTTCTTATGTATATATTTTCACAGAAAAAAGTAAAAAGATTTGCTTTGCCGCCGTCTTATTTTTTAATTAAAAATAGAAGTGTATTTTTCTGCTAAAAATACGCCAACCTATTTGAGACACCTAAATAATCGCGGTACCAACATTATAATAATAAGTACTGGTCATCTGTTTGGCTGTTTAATGGACCTATGCCTTCATTTGATATGGCCACTTCAACTTTTAAAAAGTTTAGAACTCGACAAATAATGGAATTTATATGCAACATTGCAGTCTTGAAATCGAGTCTGCAATGTTTTTAACTTTTAAATTTTTTGACTGACCATAAACTACGCACTTCGCGGCCTACTTTTTAACCGGCAACGTCGACTTTGCCGTCCATTTTTGAGAAAAAGTTTTTTTTTGCAAGTAGGTACTTGTTTATCTAAAAGCACCTGCATTTGTCTTCAAAATTGAATCTCAACACGTTCACTGTCTTGCTCCGTATATGGGTCACGGCAAGCCTCTATTACAAAGCCGTAAAGTTAAAAATTCAGATTGGGGCAGTGAACGTGTTATAATTGAAATTTCTCTGAATGGTTCGTTTGTCGACCATGCGGTTTATTTCAATACACGGTGTTTTTTAATGTTCCGTACCCAAAGGGTAAAAACCGGGACCCTATTACTAAGACTACACTGTCCGTCTGTCTGTCACCAGGCTGTATCTCATGGACCGTAATTGCTAGACAGTTGAAATTTGCACAGATGATGTATTTCTGTTTCATTTCATTTCATTTATTTCATTCACAAGCAATATTTACATCGCATTGGAAATTATACATTAAAATAGGCTAACACAAAAAAATACACAATAACATACAAGGAATAAACATTAATTTGCTCTAATATAACAAAAATTATTTACTAATAAAAAAAAACAATAATAAAATGTCAGTCTTAACTTTACAACTAAATTGCTGCCGCTATAACAACAAATACTAAAACGTACGGAACCCTCGGTGGGCGAGTCCGACTCGCACTTGTCCGGTTCTTTAAACTCCGTTACCTCGGGGTATGGCTAAGTACATTTAAGGACACTGAATGGCATAGTTATTATTATTATTTTATCGTATAAATTAATAGCGATGTTGTGACACGCACATTATATTAAAATCCACCAAACAATTGAAAACAATGACATGTCTATGACATTTCGAATATCGATTGTCCGAGATGGTACTTGCGTTTAGTAGCAAATGTATAAACTCATACTAGACACTAATCAATATGTAAACAGGCCCTAAGGCAAGTGTACACGCTCGTAGGAGCCTTACCAGTAAAAATAAATAATGGATTCGAATACCGGTTTCTTTGAGAAAGTTTCTTTAAAAAAACCAGCCAAGTGCGAGGGTTCCGTACTTTTTAGTATTTGTAGTTATAGCGGCAACAGAAATACATCATCTGTGAATGTTTCAACTGTCTAGCTATCACGGTTCATGAAATACAGCCTGGTGACAGACAGACGAACAGACGGACAGCGGAGTCTTAGTAATAGGGTCCCGTTTTTACCCTTTGGGTACGGAACCCTAAAAAACGACGTGTATAAAATAAAAGTCTATGTAAAGGTCATTGTCTGAAAACAAATGCAATTGCATGTTACGCAACAGTTGATTTATTTTAACAATGCGTTTATGAACTCAGTACCGTGTTCGCTTCTTTGTCTCGTTAGCCTTTCATGCCAGCACTATTCAATATACAAAATGAACAAGCTGTAAATATTAAATACATAAATTAACATAACTGTAATGTCAATGTCATTACGCATAAAGCTCTGGTTTCCTAGGACAGCGGTACCGTCATGCTATATAATATTACGGACGCAGAAAGACGGCCATCTTTACGGTGACGTCACGTGGAAAGTTCCACGGCCGTATAACACACCGTCTGCCACCAGTCATTTATTTAAATCTCGTGGTGCATTTGAAATGTCGTCGTCTTCACTGCTCCAGTTGTAGTTGGAACTCATTTTGCACGACGGTCCGGTCAATAAACCCCAATACCTATAATATAATTATAGAAATGGCTTCACCGCTATCCAGAAAACGTTCACTAACCTATCGACACCGTTAAGACGCACCATGCAAATCGTGGCCGCGGCACCGCTTTTCGACGTTACGGTGTCAATCACCGCCCTCTAGGAAACCGCGCCATTTTGTTTACATAGACAACTTTCTAGTGACGTCCGCTGTATTACGGCCGCTATATTCCTAGGAAACCAGAGCTTTAGTAATATTGTGAGCTCGTTGAAGGGAGAGCCCCCTGGTGCATTTAATGAGGGCTACCGTTTTTATGCTCACCAGTTGGCGCCACTGTAGATGTAGGTCCAGAAACGCAGATCTCAAAATTCTTCTAGGCTTATTTTTATAAAATCAATACACGAAAGTATTTTAACGTCTATATGTGCCATTTTAACGTCATGTTTAATTTTGCATATATTTTAGTTGGCACTTTTTTTGAATCACTAACATTGAGCTATATCTATTGTTTACCATAATTAATCAAAGATGGACAACTATTTACCACAATTATGAATAAGGAGTGCAAATCTCCGATAAAAAAAGCTTGAAACCCCCAAAACTTCTATGCATTTGACATTTTGAAAGACCTCCATCTACACTAGCGCCACTAGCGGTGAAATTAAACGCGGTAGCCCTCATTATTACAGAATTCACCATTGACATTTACGTTGTTGTTAACATTCAGAATATTGTTTAATCTCTTCAAAATAATGTTAAGACAGTGACAAGTTAATTTTTCAACGAATAACATTGTGCTAACCTGGATCCTTATAGCCAGTGGGGGGACACTCCTCGCTTCGGGCAAACTCGGCTCCGTTCGGCTCAGCATTGCTCCGAGCAATTATTAGGGTTGGCACAACTTGTCATCACTTTGCGTGCACTACCGCAGATAAGATAATGACGAATTTTAACAACCCTAAATAGCCGAAAGGGATAGTGCCATATATTAAAAAGGGGCAGCATGATTCGTACCTAAACCGCTGTCAAACTTCGGGTTTGTAGGAATAAGTGTTATTTCTGTACGGTAGTACTATTACTTATTCTATCCTATAGCTCTAAATACCAGGATACCAGGACTTTTGACAACGAAGAGACGGAGGATGAAATCACAATAGTACTTTTCGTAATTAGTTCTAAATGCCCACAGCGTTAGAATAAGTACATACAATGTATGCATAACATGTGTAAAGTGTATGAAAAAATTTTGTGCCACCGAGTTTTACTGCTAAAGAAGATGGCCCAGTTCGGCGCCGTATGTTTTTGGTAACTGAATTGTCCAACGTTAACTTGTGACCGGCGGCGGTAGCTTGGTCGCGTTTTTGTCGCCTGTCGTGTCATGCGTCACTTTCGCACTTAATTACTTGTTAGAACGTGACAGGCATTGTGACAGGCGATATAAACGCTACGATGCTACCGCCGAAGTCCACAGTTACCACATAATGGGGAATATTACGCAGAACTCTGCGTAGGGGGCTCCACTAGCACAATCAAGCGGTCTACCGTGAAACACGACAATCGAAATTTCGTTATCTGCCTCTATCACTCTCATATTCGAACGACAGAGAGGCAGATAACGAAATTTAGATTATTACGTTTCACAGTAGGCCCCCTAAACAAACCGCCTTGATGCGTCAATGTCATATGTATTCGTAACAAATTATGTGTGAAAACTTGTCAAAAAACTGTTTAATACATAGTATGTATACGTTACTCTATGGTTTAGGATGTGCGCTAGTGCTGCACTCTGGCGGCAGAACATTGCAGTAATACTCCCTATTAAAAACAAGTGTTATATAGAGATGACAAGGTAATAATAATATCAAGTCCGAACGGAACTTATGGAACTTGCAATAGGAGTAGCGGATAGTAGTATAGTTTGGCCCTGTCCATCCTATCATAATCTCACTTTTCATTTTCGCATACTTCTAAAAAGTCCTAAGTGCCACGTTACAACGGTATACACCTAAATTACTTAGGTTGTTTTTAATATAATGTCAGCAATATTACGTGTTTTTAATTTTGTCGCATTATGTATGTTCTGTCCTTCACACGCATAGACATAGTATATACAAGTAGTCATAGACATGAAAGCGAGCGACCAGGGGTAAGAGAAAGACATGTTCATGTATGGCAGCATAATCCTTTTACTCTTTCACTCTTTTTTGTGAATTAATGGCGAAATTTCGATATTTTGCCATCGCCTCCTTGCTATGATGCCATAACCCGACCATGAAAAAATGCCCGGTCGGTGATAAAGACAAAGCATGGCACTATTTTCTCTTTCCTCTTATAGGAATCGCAATAAGACTATCTTTCTCTATCAAAGAGTGTCAGGCCCTTGTTCACACGCCTGTACATGCATGTGGCAACTATAGTATAATTGCTTTTAGCCGCATATTGTATGTTACCGTATCGCACTTCATTAAATACTTCAGAACCCCTAGTGTTAAATTCGATAGCGTGACGTGCGTTCGCGTTTGCTTCATTTCTATTTTTGTATGGGATTTTGAACAGCGCACCAAGCGGGACGTTATGGAAACTCAAAATCCCATATAAAATGACACTTAACGCAAACGCATGCGTCACGTCACGCTATCGAATGAAATTTACACTAGGGCACAGAATAGGTAATAGTATTATCATACAGAACGGCCACGCACCGCCACGCCCCGACTCGAATTACCTCGCCCCGCGACAGTACTATTTTTAAGCAACTTACTCACACTATGACGCATGACGCGTGTACAGACGTGCCGTTCACACATAGAAACGCAAGTGATTTCTGATGTATAGCGTGTCCGCCCTGTGACTAGGGGTACAGTTTTCAAATTGATGGTACGAGTTTATCATAGACTTTACACATCTAAACCGGTCTATATTTTAACACATTGAACACAGAAAACTGTCGGTTGTTTACAGACTAAGACAGAAATTCAACCGAGTGGGTTTGATGATAAAACGCTTCGACACGTTTTCGGGCCCGCTGCGAGTGACCTTGGGCCGGTTTCGCTCGAACGAGTTAGTCTATGTGTCTGATGTTTTGCGTCCTGTGAGTCCGTAGGTTGGGTTTGCATTATCGGTCACCTTCGAATAGCGAACTTATGATACGAATAACGTGTAGCGATTACGGTGCCATTGGATATACGTTTCTATGAGTAGATTATTGTTTCGTATACCCCATCGCTCCCTAGCTTATCACAGGTTCGACCGTGCGTTTGTCACTTGTCTAGGCCTCCTTTTATTTTTATTATTGGTGGTGAAATATAACTTTTCTCATTTTATTACTTGGAACTCGTAATCGAATGCGACTGAACTTAAATCTAGTAATGAAAAGAGTCAACTGAGACTGAGTTGAAGGGCATTTACTCGTAACTTTTATACAACATAGAATTTAGCTAATTATAAGTAAGTACGTATTAGTTATGTATGAACGTATAATATGAACATAGAAATTTTCACGTTTTACATTCTTTTTTGATTTTTAGTTATGGAGTGTACATTCTGCTATAGTTCAAAAACCGTCACTGCAAAACCTAACGCTGGATTCACATTTGTCTGAAGTGGCGTGTTGTGTCCTGACACATCAGAAGGTTGCATACATTTAATATGGTTGCGTTCACATTAAATTTGTCTGACCAGCGTCCATCACAGAAATGTGAACGCAACCATATTAAATGTATGGAACCGATTACCTTTCTGATGCTTTACGACCAGAGGTCGTCGGGGGTGAGCTATTTACCTTATGATTTGACGGGCCTTACGTCTTGTTATAAGGCAAATAGCTTACCCCCGCCGACCTCTGGTTACGACACAACACAACCACGACGTCCGGCAAATGTGAATCCGGCTTAATTTTCTCAAAGGGGTGACCGATACTGCAACCGGCAAAGATAGATGGGTTACGTTGGTTACGGTGTAGGGTTCAATGTGCTTGACTATATTTGAATTCTAAAGGAAGGTTACATAACAAATTTAATTGGGTTCCATTTACGTGACGTTCAGGTTTTTGTAAAACTTGCAGCCGGTTTTGTAGTTAGTATATTTTTAGAGCATGGAAAACATTTGCCGCGATTATATCTAGTACAAAAATAATTAGTAACGAGTCGAGCTAAATTAAAACATATTTTTTTGTTTAATGTTTTTGTGTAATGCCAATGTTATTGTAGTTGTGCAAAGTTTTTCTCGAGCTGCGAGGTTAGATGTTTATTCTAGATAAACAAAGGAATATGATAGGATTTGTAAAGTATAATGTTTTGGGCGCAAACTAGTAGCTGAAACTGACGAATTCAGACATTTTTATTATCTGGTTTAAAAAGTGGAATTGGCTCGCCTACAGTTCAAAATTGAATACCCACCCGTTCTTATTTTATTCAACTGATGTTTTATAAGAGCGTTAGAGTCGAGCCAAGCTAACTGTGCACATAGTTTGAGGTGCCGTAGTGTGGACGTGCTCCCACAAACGGCAAATTGTCTCAAAATGTGTACAGACTTAGCTTATAGACAGACTCTTGAAGTAAAAATATCTTCAAACTTTTACGCGATAACGTACGTAATTTAATTGTTTTCCTAGCTTCGTTCATCAATTTCATTAGCGTATGTGGGAAAAAACGATGTAGCTGATTGTGTTTACAAGATATGATATCGATATTAACATACTAAACATTCATACGTACAACGTGACATGTCGAGTTGTGCATCTTTGCGATCCACGTCGAAGAATTTCACGACATTACATCGTATTGTGTTTTAACTACTACTACTACTACACACGTGTGTTCAAACATAACTATTGGAAAAAAAATGCTTTTGATACGATGTCTTGCGACAGCACAGCGCTACACATTCCCACATTCGCATCTGTCGTAAGCTTAACACTGTACAGTGAAGAAATTTGATTTCTGTGCCACTTCTTACTTTATCATAGTTACAATCAATATAAAAATCACGTGAGACCTCATATTATTGTTATTATTGATTATATAGTTTTATTGTTACTGTGACAATGAATTAAGTCGCAAAGAAATGAATTTTCTTGACCGTACAATCGTACATACAGTGCTACGATTAAAGCGTTTTGGCAATCAAACTGTGTATACAAAGTTATCATTCTTGACTCCTTTATTATTAAGTTCCCTTTGCTGATGATTGACAAACATTGCCTAAGGCGCATAGCTTTAGGGATCGACCATGACAATGCTTAACAAACGATGATGCAACGTTACGCTATCAGAGGCATCTCCTCCTCTAGTCCTATGGATTTTTATCTTTACATGCATTATGAATATCGCAGCCATCGGACTTCGGATATCGCGTTCGCGGGAGGGGTTAAATCGTATCTAATTATCTCCTTTGTGAGTATTTTGACCGTTAGAGGTACATAACGCCTATAAGCTTCATGATAGCGTAACCGCTGCGTCACCGCTCCGTACGGTCCCTCCAACCGTAGCACTGCAGCATGCTTGTGTGTTGTGAACAGTTTCTATCAGCGCTACCGCGACGTGACGGCGCGTATAAAGGCCTCCTCCTGCCCCTCTATACCTCCGCCGCCGCTCGCTGAGAAGGAGACTAATGATACTAACGAGGATGTGCAGACAAGGTGCCTGATTTGTTGGCGTCGGTTTTGGATACATTGATTTTATAAAACAGCAGGTTCAGTGGATTTTTTTTGTTGCTTCGAGAAACAACGAGACTTGCGTACTATGCTGGCGCACGCGCTGTTTCTGATAGAGAGATAAGCTTAGATTGCTGACTCCGTATGTGGCTACCCTTACTTAATGATCCTTTGATCGCCCAAGACGTAAAATAACGCACCAAATATTCACCTTCGTGCATTCTGACAAAGTTCACGATGACGCGCCGTGACGTTCAAAGAGTAAATAGTATATTGTTAACCAAGGGATGAAAGGCACCCATTCCTGCCGAGGTAGTTTGGCGCTTAAACGCAGTGAGAGCGCCAATAGTCCGAGGCTTTTCATTTCGAATACGAAGAAAGTAAAATGCATGTGTTTTTTTTAAACATGACTAAGTATAAATTTTTATAGTATTTCTTGAGGGTACTTTCAGTTAATAATTTAGGTAAAAGTATCGTTGTTTATGGAATGGGGAGTTAAATATCAGAATGGAATTTTATACAAATTTAAAACCAAATCCATTTAAAACCTAATTTCAATTGCTTATCGTAAAAAAAATTAAAAATCGTATTTGGAACGTAAAATGCTTTAGTGCAGTAACGTATCATTTTCTGCACACCTTTTAGAACAACAATGACCCTTTTTCAGAGCATGAGAAAAGAAAAATAATAAGACGTACGGGAACGTAAGCTTTGTAAGCGAGCTTAAAATTTAATACTATATTAATTGGTTTTTGCAAAGCTCGACATTCAAATGGGTTTTTATCCATGTATAGAGTGACCACTTTAAGCTTATTTATTTTTCTATGCTCGTAAAAAAATTGTCACCAGCCAACATGATTTTTGTAAGAAGAATTCTTGCTTTCAAAATCCAACTTGAGAACTGACTGCTGAAGTCGATGACGCTGTTCGGCGCCGTATGTTACGTCGTAACAACATTGTCAAACAGCGCCTGACAAGTTAGTTATTGCATCATCGATTTGTACGAAACCGTGCAATGAATTATCTTTGTATTTAAATACATACGACTTTTAACATCAATGTCTTTCGAAAGTAGAAATGAGTCACCTCAAAGTTTTTACTATAACATTTAAAACTTTCGCGTTTTGAACACATATTAATCCAAACCCCACTTAAACTTTAAGTCTAAAACTTCGTCGGGTAGTCACACAAATCTCTGTTTTGACATTTTGCTGGGACGTTAGTTAGCCGCGAACACGACCAGTGAAACCTGTGTCGAAACGTCGGTAAATAAAGGTAACAAAATAAATTCGCGATAGACCCGATTGTAAATGTGATTTAATAAAGTACACTGTCCAGATCTTGATGTGCTTGATCTGAATCCAGAACCGACCCTAACATTACATTGTTACATTCATATTAACTTCATTTAAGATCAATTCAACCGCCAACCGTATCATCTTGTGTACTAACTTCGCATCTCCATTTTCCAATTGTACAGTATGTGTGTTTGAATTACAGAATATGTTGATCTTAGATGAACCTATACTTTGTTTGTTTGCTATGTTTCTTTAAGCTAGGGATATTCGCACAAATCTATCCGTCAGATTTGTCGGGCATAAATGTATGACACGGATTAGGCGCAGATGTGTGTGTGTGAACAGATTTCAGTCAGACCCATTTGTGCCTTATCATGCTATTATCATTAATATGCTATTTTCCCACTAGGAATTATATCCCACAGTTTAATCGCCTTCAGAACTGACGGACACATTTGTACGTATATCCCTACCTATACGCGCTCTATATGTAAAACTGTTTACAGTATATGTGTATGGGTTAACAGGGTATTCTATACGTACGTTTATTTATTATGTAGTTAGACGGGATGATGTGTAGAGAAGGTAGTGTGTCTGTTTAGTGATTATACAAAATTATTGCAAAATAAATTCTTAATTGTATCGTATCAAAGTTATAATGTGAATCAATAATCAACTTATACCAGGCATTGAAAGCGATTTTTTTAAATAGTTTTATATAATTTATTTCTTTTTGTTTTTTCCTGGTGGTTGACCTTTTAGTTGGATATAGTTCAGAAGTAGTTTTAGGAGGTCTTATGGTAGAAGATTTATCTATCTATATATTTAATATTGGTATTATTACTTTGCATTTGGTAAGCGTCAACATATTTGCAGCATATCTGGATAATGACTTGTTTGACTTTCCATTTAAACGACAATTGGCATTATTAAGATTATATCGACAAGTGACAACCAAAACTCACTAATTACTACTACAAGAGCAGTGCCATAGTGAACCGTTTTTTTTTTTGCAATTGAATTATGGTTGTCATCTGACGATGTATTAGTTCAGCATGTTACTTACATTTACAGTATGTTGACGCTTTTAAGTTATATTTTTTATGTTTACATTCAGTCAATTCATACACTGGCGATACTATGTGCGAAACGGAACGATAATTTGTCGCTCCATTCGTGTGCTCAGTGTGTTTTTTTCGCTCAATGACAGTGTATGAATCGACGACGCACTGTAAACCAAGTCACAACCCAATACTAACTCATTTATTTCCGCACAGAATAAACTCGACGGCGGAGAAGCGAGAGCGAGACGCCAACACATGGAGTTTCACGTCCACCGCCGCCAACACCAACACAACCAACACCAACACCAATACCACAACACAGACCACTGTCAGGAGGTATGTACTCGCGGTCCTAATACGTCTAAGGGAAGTCGCACACGGCGTCTTTTTGCAGCGATTTACAAGGAAGGGTACCCAACTGTCCGGCTCCGATTTGATTTATTTTTATATGTTATAGAGTAGTCTAAAATAACAGACACGTTTTTTTTAGCTGCCCAAACTCAAGGGAGAAATTGGCCTCCAAAGTATTGAAAAGTGACAAAACCCTCTAACTTATGTAAAGAGTTTTGTTTAAGCAAATTGCTAGTTAATTGCTGGTTTGATTATATGTTGGAGAACATGAAAAATAATGGACACGTGTTTTGTTAATTTGGCTCAAACTTATATTTTACAAAAAAACCACACTCCAATGTATCATACTTGTCATCTTTTCACTTACTTCCCTTTTATTCACTACCGTGTTTACGTCGCCCGCCCGGCGCTGCCCACACGTTACTGCGCGCCTGCATCTCCGCGTTCACCACGATACCGCCTGACAGGGTATTCAAATGTACACTTAGGATATTTGATGTTTTAAAATCGGAGCCGGGGTTGGGTACCCCAACTTGTTGGTCACTCGCTTCTGCATCGCTGCATTAAGTCGCCGTGGTGACCTCACTAAGCTAAACACCGAATTTGCCTTATCCGTAGATATTATTTGGTGAAGGGTGTAGTTTAGAGGTTGAATGGTTTATGTAACAATAAGACAATAGTTTAGATCAAAGGTTCATTGATTGTATAAGATATGTAAAGTGTAAGACAATTTTCTGCTTCAGATTTGACAGTTACAGACAGTCGTTACGGCTCCGTCAATTACGTAGTAACTCTGGCTGTCAAAATTTTACTACGAAACATATCGTCAGGTGACAACCAAAACTCACTAATTACTACCACAAGTTAATAGCCAAAGTGAAACATATTATTACCTAAATAAGGTTGATTTTCAGGGTTCCGTACCCAAAGGGTAAAAACGGGACCCTATTACTAATACTCCGCTGTCCGTCCGTCTGTTTGTCCGTCTGTTACCAGGCTGTATCTCACGAACCGTTAGTTTTAGTTAATTCTCAACCAAAGCAGTAATTTTTCCACTTTTATACTTGGAATGTTGGCTTGTAAAGATGTTTTGTGAAATCGTCTGTACAATAATAACTTATTTAAACTGTTTCGAGACAGACACTTCTTTCTTTCTTTCTTCTTTCTTAAATAATTTCACGGTTTAGACTCGCTTGTTTTAGTCACTCGCGCTACATGTTTCGTGTGTTTGCGAGTGACTAAAACAAGTGAGTCTAAACCGTGAAATTATTTAATAACTTAATGTATTTTAATCAGCACACTGACGCTTGTCTGAAGTAGTTATTGTCTACTACTACTATTGAAATAGTGCATCTTTCCTGATTTTAGCGAACGATACAATGGTTGAATTATAGAAAATTAAACAATTTGAGTATTTAGTTCTCGTGTGCGTCTGGTCATTCATACACAAATTAGACAAAGCATGTTCTTCAAAGATAAGGCCTCACTTTAGTATTGTGTATGACTTATTTCTCTATATACTATATCATAGTGATATATCGTAGCTCCTCGGACGCGGAGAACAGTAGCAATTCCACTTCGAGCTCGGCGACGCCCACCAAACTGTCGCCCGGGAACATTTTCAAGAACTTCTTCAAGTACTGTTGAAATGTTGCTTGGTGTGTTTTTGCTTGCGGCGTTTTGTCAAATCACTGCTTTTGATCTATAACTAGAGTTTAACCAAGACAAGTCTGCAACGATTTTGATAGCACACGCAGTGCAAGTGTTATTGTAAACGTCAAACTTCTATGAAATTATGACGTAGGTATAAATAACATTTGCGCTTTGAATGCTATCAAAACCGTTGCAGAATTTTCTTAGTTTGGTCTAACTCTATCATTCATTTATTTATTGTTTATGTACAGTCAGCAAGAAGCGGATAAACTACGCATCAATAGTATCAATCAGTCTCTAACTTAACAAAAACTTATGTCTCTTCTTCTGAACATCATCATCATCATATCAGCCCTTTATCACCCACTGCTGAGTATAGGCCTCTCTTCTATTACTCCACTTGTCCCGGTCCTGAGCTAATCTCATCCAGAAGTGACCCGCAATCTTCCGGATGTCGTCCACCTAACGAGCCAACGGACGCCAGGGGCTTCTTTCATCCGAAAGCGGCCACCATTCCGTTAACATTTTAGTCCACCTGCCATCACTCTGCCTAGCAACATGTCCCGCCCATCTTCATTTTAGTTTGGTAATAACGAAACCAACGTTTTGCACCTTGGTGCGGCTGAACGCGATCTGTAAAGTTTTGTCTCTATTTTGAAAATAATTCTAGGGTGGCAGATACCTTTAGACGCGTTGTTTCATCCGCTACTATTACATACTGTGCAGTCTAATCCGAAAGTCACGGAACGCACGCCCCGATCGTGATTGGTCGGTGCTGACGCCGACCGCCATACTTTTGTTTTAACCAAAGTATGGCGCCCGGAGTAAGCGTCGAGTGTGTACGCTCGGAGCGTGCTCTCGTGAACGAGGCGAGGCGAAGAAAACCGGCCCACCGAGTCCTCACTATCACTCTTGCATATTCGAGGCAGATAACGAAATTTCAATTTTCGCGGTAGATTCTCACTGTCATGCCATATGTTTTATGGAATTGTTAAACTTCTAAATAAAGTAGTGATTTGATTAAAACTAACAATAATCATTGCGTCCTTCCACAAAGAGCATAGTACTGTTTTACTTCGTTTTAAATTTATATAATTAAATTAATGAATGTTTTGCAAATGCTCGATAAACTGTACAATTATTTTTCAGTTTGTAAGAAAAATATATTTGTCGCGCTTTGCAATAATATTCTAATGATCTCTCTCCCACTGTGCGAAACAGAGAGAGATGATATTAGTAGGCTAGGATTACTGCTACTAGTTGTGCTAGCTCCTTAGTTAACATTATCAAATTGCGTTACAGTTGTTGTTAACTATGTATTTGATTTGAAGTCTGAATTCTTTTTGTTCCTGCTTGTTGAAAGCTAAACAAAATATGTTTTTTTTTTTGTTTTATAGCCAGTTTTTTATATTAATGTAGAATATTGCATGAGCTTGCATTTTTTTACTTTACTATATTTTAAAGATATAGATCAAATTTATCTGAACAAAGAGCGAAATATCCAAAGAATACTTACCTATGGTAACACTACTCTTGACTTGTTTTGCACACTTATTTCCACCCTTTTTTCAAATAATCAAGTTTAATTAAAAGACAAATTTTGCTCAGTTCAGAAAAGTTTGCCCCACAACAAACACCCCTACACGCTCAGTAATAAGGCTGAATATTACAGGTCATTCGTGCCGCCAGTGCGCGACGAGGAAAGCGAGACGCAACGAAAGGCGCACGCCAAGCGAGTGAGGGAGACAAGGCGATCGACGCAGGGCGTCACGCTCGATGAGATCAAATCCGCAGAGCAGCTCGTGAAGAAAAAGACTGGCAATGGCACCACAGAGGTAAGAGCGAGACGCAACGGTAAGAGGGATACGGGGCGATCGACGCGGAGCGTCATCGACGAGATCAAATCCGCGGAACAGCTCGTCAAGAAAAAGACTGGCAATGGCACTACAGAGGTAAGAGCGAGACTCAATTAGCGAGTGGGGGAGACGGGGCGATCCACGCAGGGCGACACGCTCAACGAGATCTAGTCAAGAGCAGCTCGTGAAGAAAAAGACTGGCTATGGCACCACAGAGGTATAATAAAACTAAATTCAGGTGCTATTCCGGGTACAGTGTCTATGAATTGCCTGGATTAAATCATATTAATATTATTTTGTTTTTCCACCATTTTGCCATGGCCAAAAGGCCATTTGCTCGTGTCGCACTAAATTAAACGTAATCCCACGGTCATCCATTTTAAATTAATACTCCACTCCACCTGGACAATAATGTACTACTGTAGAATCCACTTATAATGACATCGAAGGAAAGTGACAAACACGTCATACTAAGCGGATGTCAAATAAAGGATAGTTGATTAACTTCTTATTTTTGTATTTTTTTCCAAATGAATCTCAAATTCTATTGTGACAGATGAGTTTTATTAACCTTGTACCAATTATCAACTTTCACCGAGAATCACAACTAAAATAACTAACACGCCACCCACGCACCATACGTCCTCGCAGGGAAAGACGTGGGGACAACCACGGAAACCAGCGAATGTACCAGTATAACCGGACACAATTTCATAAAAATAGGATTTATTGATAAGCGATTTGTCATTGTCACTATAAGCAAAATTATCTTACCCGACTTTGTCACAAAAAAAATTATATGAAAACCAAACTTCGCACAGTAATTGCGTCATAGTAAGCGGTTGGTCAGTATAAGCGACGTCATAAAAAACGGATTCCACTTTTTATTTACAAAAAATCTTTATTAATTCTAGTCGCCCCCGCCAGCTAGTCCCAAGAAAGAAGAACCTTCACCGGCCCCCGTTGAAAACAACTCGGTATGTACCTTTCTAATACTAAACATTTACAAATCTATGGGTAAAGAAAGGACGCTTGGCACAAGGAAATTTCGTACAGTCACCTGCAATAATATGTTACACAACGTAGTCCGCAAAAATATCTGACACGATCTTATTTGTAGAGCGATGAGCGTGTCATATAGTTTTGCGGACTTCGAAGAGTAACATATTATTGCAGGTACAGTCGCCATCAGATATATCGGGGCGGCCAAGGTGGTCACAATTACCTGAACACGCCTCTATTGTCAAGCCTTTAAGAGCTTATTACACTATCCTAATTTAGTGACTAACAAGAGGGACGCCGCTATACGTGAGAAACAATAGGATGTATCTCTTATCGCGTCTCACGTATAGCGGCGTCCCTCTTGTTAGTCACTGAATTTAGCAAAGTGTAATAAACCCTTTAGAGTTCGTGTTCAGATATTAGTGACCACATTGGTCGTTCCGAGATATCTAATGGCGACTGTACATTGACCCGTCTGCTCCCATCACCATCGCACGCGCATAAATATCGCTATCCCGGTCGCAGTGTCATTGACCGCTGTCATCATTTGCGGGACAGCATATAATGAGTATACGCACGAGCGATAGAGATAGAAATAGGCGGGTCATGTACGAAATTTCTCGCGCTAAGCGTCTTTTCTTTAATGGCTATTTATATCTAGGTAATGGATTTCTATGGGAATATATATGTAATTTTCAGTATCTTA
Organism: Cydia strobilella; assembly: GCF_947568885.1. Taxonomy (NCBI): domain Eukaryota; kingdom Metazoa; phylum Arthropoda; class Insecta; order Lepidoptera; family Tortricidae; genus Cydia; species Cydia strobilella. Next base: position 5,771,634 of record NC_086068.1, on the reverse strand, counting down.
ATTATGGTTGCGGGGTAACAATTTATAATACTAAAGCATATTTATTAGTTTTTACAAAAAAACGATTAGGTTTGCCATGTAAATACTTTTGAGTTTGATTTTTCAATAATTTTGTGTTCACTTCAGTTTGGTCATTATTCACCGAACCCCGTTGTTTGTATTTATTAATTGATTAACTTTACAGTAATTAATACCGCAGTTGTTATTAAAATCTATCAATTTGGCCACAAACAATACATTATCGCCATTTTATGTTCTCATTTTTTTTCTCATTTCAGCTAGTAGTGTGAAGTATAGTAATAGCAGGCAATAAGAAAATGAAAATTAAGGAAAAACTATAATTTTTGATCAATTATATTGGATATTTTCCTTTCCGTACCCAAAGGGTAAAAACGGGACCCTATTACTAAGACTCCGCTGTCCGTCTGTCCGTCCGTCTGTCCGTCTGTCTGTCTGTCACCAGGCTGTATCTCATGAACCGTGATAGCTAGACGATTTGAAATTTTCATAGATCATGTATTTCTGTTGCCGCTATGACAACAAATACTAAAAACAGAATAATATAAATATTTAAATGGGGCTCCCATACAACAAACGTGATTTTTTGCTGTTTTTTTCCGTAATGGTACGGAACCCTTCGTGCGCGAGTCCGACTCGCACTTGGCCGGTTTTTTATTATACCTCTACATTATTAGACATTATATTAAAGTTATACAGTTAATTTGACACCTTTAATTAAATAATATTGGAAGAAAAAATGAAAACCGGCTTCAAAAAAAATTGTTGTTATAGCGGCAACAGAAATACATCATCTGTGAAAATTTCAACCGTCTAGCTATCATGGTTCATGATATACAGCCTGGTGACAGACAGGCGGACAGCGCAGTCTAAGTAATAGGGTTCCGTTTTTACCCTTTGGGTACGGAACCCTCATTTGGACTTTGTTATTGATTTTTGACCGACTTGGTAACGTTTGTTTGCTTGAGTCACTAAACTAAATGTTAGCCGCCCATGACATATCAGGTAGTCGCTCAAAAATCAATCTATCTAACTAAAGTGATAGTTTTTCCATAATTTTCACTTTCCTATTTACTGCTGTTATACACTTATATAACACACAACTGTATAAAAAGTAATTCAACAGAAAAGTGGTTAAGTAATAATTCAATTCAATACATTTATTTCATGTAACCAAGACACATTTTATTAGTAACACTTACAAAACTAAGGGGTTAGTAGGTAGGTACAGCTAGACTTAAATTTAAAACAAAATAACACTAACGGGAGAATGCAATCCCTCGCAGTGTGACAAGTAGGGACAGTCAACCCTGTCCGCTATCAATCGCAGAATGCTGTTGGGACTGCCGCGCACCCACATAATGTTTAAACATATTTATGTAAGTTTGTACGTATGTTGCCATTTTAAATATATTCAATGGATTCTAAGCTCGTCTGAAGAGACTTTAAATTAATTCTGTTTTTCTAAATTCCAAATTAAGAATGTTTAAGTACCGTAAGTATAAGATAGCGTACATTTGACGAACATTTTTCATTCTAATGAAACTTAATTTTGATAGATAATAAACAGTAATACATACACTCTTCCCACCAACATTGCCTATTGTAGAGCTTCCATGAGTTGCTTAACTTGAAACTCGGATAAATCCACTCTACCCTTATGTTATACCGGGTGTTTCCTGTAATAAATTAAGCTGTACGCTGTACTCCTCAAACTGACCAACATTAGTTCAGCAACTTTTAAAAATAACTCGTGTTTTGATTTTTATTACACTTTAAAGTTTATTCTAAGACGCAATGTATTGCAAAATTTGTTATGTTTAAAGGGTGACAAGTAACGTCAAACACACAGATGGCGTACATTGAAAATAATATTTAATTAGTATGAAAAAGGTATAATCTAAAAATTTCATAATTTTCAAAAGTTGCTGAACAAATGTTGGTCAGTTTGAGGCGTACAGTCTCCAGTTTAATTTATTGCTCCTGTTACAGGAAACACCGGCACAAGTATACATATCGTTAAAATGACAGATTTTCTTCATACCGGTGCCAATCATAAAGGATTGGGAAAGATTTATTGATTGCAAAAACGTGTACACTCAGTGTTAAATACTTTGTAGCAACTAAAGTAGTCAAATAGTTCGGTACACCATATATTTAGTATGGTGTACCGAACTATTTGACCACTTTGACTGCTACAGAGTATTTGACGCTGTGTGTACAATCTTTCATAGTAAAGTCGAATTTGATAGCTAATATTCAAAACTTGATGCAATTACCGCAAAAGCACATATCTCCAATGTAAAAGATTGCTTGTCAAATATCAAGTGCGACCAAAATCGGAATGGTGTCATGTGTTGGATTATACGTAAATTATTTGCTTTTGTAACATTATTATGACAAGAAATAATCACCCACCGTGTCTCCCGAATACAGCTTTTCGTGTTTACCAGTCCGCTAACCTTACGTTTAAAGATAAAGATAGTTTTTATTATTCAAGTAGTATTCAAGTAGGTAGGTAAGGTACAACAATGCGCTTATGAACGTCAAATAAAGCTACCCTGGCTCTATCCCTACACCTCTGCCTCGAGAAGATTTAAATTCCCCCTCAATTGGAGGATGGTTTGGTTGCACATTCAAGCGGCAGATACGAGGCTCGAAAGTGGTCACGTTTTTTCATTTTTTCTTTATCTGTTATTACCTCAAAACACATGGCGGTGTATCTATTTGCTTCCAAAATCGAGGCACGATTTTTTTCTTAGACTTAGCAATCAATTAATCATTGGTATACTTTTCGTGGATTTACTCGCCGTATGTTTTATTCTGTGATCTGCAAGTTTAAGCTTTGCGATGGTAAGGTCGCACATGACATTCCAGTAATAAAATAAGTCTTTTTTAAATATTTTTAGGGTTCACTTAAAATAACTACATGCACAGTCAGGTTTATCTTCTGTTTATAAGGTTGTTTCAAAAATGTACGGTTACCAAAGTGGCTACTCGAAAACTCCACAGTAACCACTTTTGCTGCTGACCTTTCAGTTTTCAGTCAGATTGCTTACATTCATAGTATGTATGGATTCCAGCTGTGAAGGTGCATGGCCACTTTATAAATGAATTCCATTCGTAATGTGTCCATGTAATTTTTCATATCGCTGTACAGTATTTCGTTTAATTCAAACATCAAAAATTGCCTCGCGAGGCAAATGCCTCGCTGGAATGTCATGTGCGCGTATGATGTGGGCAGACGCGGGACGTAGCGGTCACCGTCGCGCTGGCGTGCGCGACCGCCACCGCCACCGCGACCATCGCGCCGCACGAGCGCCGCCCGTCGTGGCGGCTCCGGCTCGACCCGACCAATAAGGTGGCTAGCGGGGCGAGAGCAAACGCGACACGATTTTACTAACCTTTTCTATTCTAAAGTAAATTCCACTGATGTTCATCGTCCCCTATATTCAGTTGAAACATTCGCGTGAGGAATAACCTTTGAAACCGTGCAATACATGCGTATTCAATCAATGCATTCTGCCTGTGTATATAGCGACCGTGCGCTTAGGGTGTGCCACCTTGTGTCATAAATCGGAAACTTAATTTTAAAGCGTTAACTTAAACTTTGACACTTTACACCAAACTGGCCCTACCACTTACAGTTTAAGCACAGAATAAATAATAGTACTACCGTACAGAGGAAACTTCCTACAATACCGAAGTTTGACAGCGGTTCAGGGTCGAATCATGCTGTCCCTTTCTAATATATGTCACTATCCCTTTCAGCTATTTAGGGTTGTCAAAATTCAAGTCATTATCTTATTGGTCGTGCACGCAAAGGGACGTCAAGTTGTGCCAACCCTAATAATTGCTCGGAGCAATGCTGGGCCGAACGGAGCCGAGTTTGGCCGAAGCGAGAAGTTTCGCACCCCTGGTTTAAGCATGCATTCTTGCGCGTTGTAAGGTCTGCCTTCTTGTGCTCTTAATCGAAAACTTAAACTTGACATTGAAACTTCGTGCCAATAAACAGTATGAACTGTACATTGCGTACTTAAAATATCAAATTTAAATTCTGGGTCGCGTTTGCTCAAGTCTCAATTATTCGGAAATATTTCGAGCATGTTGTCAAAATCTCAACCAAGGTTATTAGGCTTCGATGTCGTGCGATATTGATACATGCATGGAATATATGTTTATAATAACTGTGCTAAAATATTAACAATTCAATGTCCTTTATTTTATGGAGTACCTCAAGTTCGTATAAATGTTATATATTTAAAATATTGCTGTTATACTTTATTTAGTTATTTGTAGTAATAATAAATGAAAGCTTTTTTGTAATACTAACACATTTATACTAATATTGAGGGCCTAGCATGTATATGTAACCCTAAAATGTGTATTTTTCAGGGAAAGGGACCACGGTGTCGTAGACTTTCACTTCGCGAAGTGTTGCGTTTGTTTTGATAAGAAATGTACCTGTTGCAATACGTCACGTCCCATTTCCTAAAGAACGCAAATATTTCAAGCTTTGTTTGCAAATGGTCATTTTATACAATGAAATAAAATTATTTCGTAAAATATGTAAAAAATCTGGCCTAGTGCAACAAATGTGGAATTTTGTTATAATTTTCGCATTGTTTTTATCATGTTTAATAATAACATAGACCTAGTCCCAAACTAAGCAAAGCTTGTACCTACCATGGGTACTAGGTTATGATATACAGACATATATGGTAGGTATATAAATACATACTTAGATACAAAGACAACATCCATAACCCAGGAACAATTATAATGTATCAAATGGCCTCCGACAATGTACTGTTCTTTGTTACGCCATAGACAAATGTACAGACGCAATAAGTAGAGAAAAATGTGACGTTTTCAACCAAAAGGTACCACATTGTCGCTTGTCGATAAGGTTGATTTCAAATTGAAACTATATGGAAATAGCGCCTTACCGACAATAAGTACCCTTTTGGTTGAGAATGGCACAAATATTGAATTCAAAAATTTGACAGATGTATGGATGGTGCAACACATTGTGTGGTAACTAAATATCGTCAATTTAGCTACCATGTTATGTACTTGTTTGCTTTACGCGATTTTTTTTAACACGTCTTAGTATACATAGGTAGAGTTAGACCAAGAAAAGTCTTCAGAGATTTTGACAGCACACGCAGTGCCAGTGTTATTTATACGTCATAATTTCACAGAAGTTTGACGTTTAAAATAACACCTGCACTGCGTGTGCTGCCAAAATCTCTGCGGACTTTTCTTGGTTTAACTCTATATTGTTTTGTCTATGGTTACAATAAAGTAAGTTACTTTCAGCTCATCGTGATTTTAATATTGCTATGAACCAGGTAAACATATCCATAAATAAGGACGTAATTAGAAAACATGTTAATTGTAGGATTTGCTGGCAAATATTGTAATAAGCGAAAAGCAAAGTAGTTTAGCAGTTTGTTCCAGTTCAACTTTATGATTAACTGACCTATTGTGAATACGTTTATTTGGTTCTGTTGGTTCTGCTGGTGAGCCCCGCGTTGTAGTGATAGTGGATAAATGATAGAATTTCCCCATTTCACTATTGAATGTATCCTGTCATTGTGTTGTTCTACCATTTTGTGTGTATTGTGAAATAATTTATTTAGAAGCGCTTACCAATGGTATACGACTTCTTTAAGAATAGCTCTTGGCACTAAAACTCACTTTTTCAGTCGTATTTGTATTGTAAAGTGAGCAAATTTTAGTATTTTAAAAGCATAAACAATCCTGGTCACGGCACCACAGTAAGTTGTCACTAAGGTCTGTTTTTTTTATTCCGTAGACTAAAATGACGTTTCATGTGTAAGACATGACATTTCTTAGTACCACGTGAAATGTACTTTTAAGTCTACGGAATAAAAAAAACAGAATATAGCTTTTTATAAAGTCGTATAACACTAGGTAACCGTGTACATTTTTAAACCAACGTCTGTTCCCTTTTGTCACGCATTTGAAACTAAAGGGGACGGACTTGTGCTTAAAACGTTACTAGGTTTTCGGAAGTCATGATACTATGCACGTGTCTACAGTTTGAGCTGGAGGATGCGGGTCGGCCGCGCTCTACGGACGCAACCGTCACGCTGCCGCTGCGGCGCCCGCCCGCCGCGAGCACGGCCAACACCGCCTCGCCGCCGTCCAAGGAGGAGAGTCGCGCTGGTGAGTGTTGTACAGTATGAGACAGGCTCCCGATACATTACCTAAGAGAGCAGTCTTATGACGCACGTAGGGTCTAACACAACGCAAGAGCCCAGCTGTCTCCAACTCACCAAGACCTCAAAGACAACATCAAAAGCTTATCAACTCTCCACTCTCCAAGAAGAGCATCTGCGCTAGTACGTAGTAATATCATAAGATTTCTGAGTATTGGCCCGAAGTCTTAGTCGCTACCTTAATGCGGATTCTTAGAAGGGATCATAACATAATATATGGAGCTAATTCAACATAAGAAACGTGAGGGATTGACTTAATATCTATTGAAAAATATAATTAATTATTTATTTTTGTTATCAGGCGAAGATGAAAAAGAGCGAGAAAGCAGTTCGGAGAGCAAATCATCATCGAACGCATCCCCCGCGAGCACGCAGGCCGCGATGAACGTGATCCAGCGCCGGCGCAGGCCCAAGCGGCGCTCCACCGGCGTAGGCCACGTCGACATGGACGTGAGTACCGGACACAATACTGTGTCATACACGCCCAAAAAAATTTCCGTTATCATGGAATTTAATCGAAGTTTTCTGGAAATTTTCATAAGAAATTAAAAAAAATTCTAGGGTCATGGAAAACTTATTTTCCCATATAAGTATAAAGAACGTAGCGAATATTCAATATGTTAAGCTGCCTTTTAGCCGATCATTTTTGTTTAAATTTCACGTATAGCGTCTACTACAGCTGTAAAAATTTTGGCTACAATATTTTAAACAACTTACGTGTATTATAATTCTATTCATGTACAGTCAAGGGCATAAATATATATACATTCCCAAAGTTTCAAAAATACAAAAACAAAACCTTAGACAATAAAGTCGTGTTCACATATTTTTGAGCCATTTGTCTGGATCGATATTTTTACCTTCGACTGTACGTATGTCTAGTTTGATGTGAATTTTGATCTACATATTTCTCAAATAGGAACACATTCGTGTGATTGACTGGGTTTGAAATGGCGGTTATATTAATAATTTTATTACTCTCGCATGGTCACAACTTGTATCTCTAAACTAGGAGTGACACGATGCGAATCCTAGTGTATTCCGGCATCTCACAAATTCATCTAAAATAGACCTTAGGTCCTTACAATTTAAGTTTATTTCAGCATAACATGTCACCAGTAGTTACCCGAATTTATTACGAACAGAACTTAAAGTGATAGCAATATGTAACGTATTAACTGCGTTCGAGCTTCTTATTAGTGTACCTACGTCCAGTTAAATGTTAAATGTAGCTATCAAAATCATTTATCAGTTTTTTTAAAGAGTTTCGATTTTAGCTGTTGGTTCCTGATTGAAATTACATCCTATGTGTGGTTTTCGTTCAGCAACTAATTATGTGTATTTTGCAGGACATTGTGAATGATCGCGGCGGGGGCGGAGAAGGAGATGGCGAAACAGAAACTGTGCAGGTAAGTGATAGATAGCATGCGTAACCGTTACAAATTGACAAGCCCTCATACATGGCTCAATGCACCGGTCTTTTTTAACGTTCCGTCATCGCGTTACGAATAGAATGTAGTTCGGTAAAATTCAAATCAAATCAAGGTAAGGTAATTAACACATGCGTGAAAAGAAAAGTTTGGACCTACATATATTATTATATTAAACACATTTTAAAAACAATAAACACCAAATGAATGCAAGAATATTAAATCCTCAAATGTTTTGTTACATTTTTGTAAACATACGCGAGGTTAAGAGCCTGTTATCGATTTTAGTCGCAAAAATGTAAAATGCGAAGATTTAATGTAAGAATGATAGATAGAAACTTAAAATTTTAACATTTTTACTTCCCAAATTAATATTAAATACTTTCAGTCTTGGAGAATATAACCAAACGGAGACGCCATGTCTGTAATTTTCTGTACAAAATTTTGCCGATTTTTGCGGGGGAGGGGCACGTCAAATGTATGCGTAACGTTAAAATAACCACGTCAGATAAACGTCAGTCCATACATTGTGTATGAGCATTGGCCACCTATTTTCGACAGAGGGGAACGCCTGTTAATGGCAACTCCGTTTGGTTATATCCTCTAAGCTTTCAGTAGATGCCTTACGTTATAGAAAGGAGAAAAATGTATAGCAAATATATATACTTAAACGTATTATTTACGGCCAAAATAACAAAAAACTTATTTTTTATGACTCCTTCGATGCAATCGGGAGCAGCCGTGCGGCCTGTGCACTCCCTTTGTTTAGACCGTTTTTACCAGCGGTGCACGCGCCACATTTCTTTTAGCATTTTAGAAGTTTCTTTGGTACAACAGATAGCAGGCAATGCAATGCATATAGCAATTCTATTCGGAGCGGAGCATGGTCATTATGTATGAAAAAAAAGGATATACTATACTTTTATAATTTCTTATTATGTGCCCGAAGAGTTAAACCGAATATTTAGAATATAAATAACGTTATTTTTGAATAACAATAACTGTACACTTGTTTACACTAGTGTGACGGATAAATGGAGGTGTGTTTTATGACCGGTTTATTTGGACTTTAAGCTTTATATGAAATACTGGTCGTAAATTAGCTTTTGCGGCCATATTGTATCCAAAATATACAATCAACAGCAAAAGCAACTGTAGTTTTAGAAATTTCGAGATAGGTGAAAGAAACGGACGATGATCACACAGAAAATGTTCCATAAATAACTAATTTTTCATGTTGTTTTGTGTGTTGCATCTCTTAACAGCAATACCTGTGACAAAGATTTATTAATTGCATAAGATGAGTAAAGTCTAAGAAAAAATTGTGAAATCTACAATTCTACATTAGTTTAAAGGTCGGTCTTCACATATCAATGAATTGTCGGCTTCTGTTCGGTTCTGTCCGAATGTTCACCCTGGCCTTGCGTGAATGCCCTTGCAATATTTATAAAATGCTGGTGACTTGCGATACCCCAGACTGCGTGTAACCTGTGCCGCTACAGAACTAAAAGGCAACATGTAACTGGGTGGATCAAATATTTCTTGTTATTATCAACTATCTGGCCAGGGGACAATAGTAGAAAAAATTGTTGCTTGTTTTACTAACACGATTAGTAGAAGCCTAGAAGGCCCTGTTTTAGAAAAAGTTATATTACTTAGGTACCTAAAGCTATATAAACTACCAGAAAAAGTTTGGCGTATTTAAATGCTTACTTGAAAGCTGACCTAACTGATTTAAGATTGACCCAGAGGAAAGTTACCATGGCAAAGACAGAAAAGAAAGAGTTGATACACCCAATTACAAAGTGATAAATACTTAGGACATGTTTAACGTTGAGTTTTTTTAATAATTTACTCGAATTCAAAAATAGTTGTCGCTACAACGAGATCGATCGCGTAACAATGAGATGAGAGACGTATTTTTAGCGAGGCGATTCGCTTCTGCGAATCCCTTACAAGTGTCACAACGTACGTTTGACAGGTTTGAAATAGAACGCAGATGCCTATATAAATCCGCCGTGTTGTGACATACCGATAAATAAACAGAAATACAGTCAAAGAACATTTCGTACCTTGCCACAGTGACAATTAATGTGAAAGTCGCTCGGGACCTCATACTATATTGTAACTATGACAAATGGTACTGAAATTGAATTTCTTGACCGTACAAATCGAATCAGAAGGCCTACCACGAACATCGAATTATCCGTCTGACTCTATAGCTCTAATATGCAATTACAAATATCCAAGTTTCCAAAAAGATCAAAGAGCTCTCAAGAACTTCAGGAAAATTTCACAGGAAACAAATAAAACTTTCGTTTTGGAAATGGATAATTTCGATTCCTGTAAACTTCGAAAATTTTCCAAATGGACATTCCGCAATTTTGGAAACTTTTCGACGGCACATCAGTATGCAAGATTGATAGAGAGTCAAACTCTGAAACGACACGAGTAACAAATAGTGAAGCCGGTGAAACATAATTGTAGATGGCGCTCTTAAGATTCCATACATGTACTCCATGTAAGATTCCATAGATGTATGTGCATGGACATTTTCAGAAAAAAGTGCCATTTACTTTTATTGAAAAACTTTTGCATTGTTTCTACTCAGAATCATGGAGACTATCGATTTAAAAAAAAAATCTTCGAAAAATATTGACAGTTTAGGGTTTAGTAACGCATTTTCACATTTTGTTTGGACCGTCACAAAACTGACAATGACACCCACAATTTGTATGAAAAACTGGGGACACTTTTTTATTTGTTTTAATCAATTGTCCTCGTGATTCTGAGTCGAAATAACCCTAGAGTTGTTAGTTTTTCTGAAAACCCGTGAGCGAATGAGCGAGGATCAGAAGATGGATGGTACTTAACTATGTGGCGAAAAAAAGCCTCCACTACCCACTATCCTTTTAATTTTAGGGGAGATACATAGAAATTTAGTTTTTTTGACAGTTTGACAATCGACTTCCCCATTGTTGTGCTAGAAAATGTTCATTTTGCCTGATTTGAAATAGAGATAAAACAAAAAAAAAACTGGCAGGAACATATCGGATTATGCTTAGAGCTCTTAGAGCTCGTTCCCACTATGTCGGATGTCGGGACGACTTTTAATCGGGTGTCGGCGCCTCTGTTCACACTAGTCGGCTGTCGGGACGATTTTTAATCGGGTGTCGGTGCCTCTGTTCACACTAGTCGGCTGTCGGCCACGACCGCAGCTGGTGCCATTTGAGGTTCTCATTTGACGCGCGGGAGGCACAGGGGGTGCGGCGCGGGCGGGGTCGGTCCGACATCCGACATCATGTGAACAGCGCCGCCGACACGATTTTCTTCCGGACGGAGGGCTGACAAAACGCACGATAATTTATGTCGGATCCGACACAAAATCGTTGTCGTTCGTGTGTGAACAGCTTCATATAAAATGTTCTGCCGCTACGACACCCGATTAAAAATCGGACCGACATCCGACATAGTGGGAACCAGCTCTTAGTGTAGGGTTCCTGGGAAGCGCAAGGTCACTTGTTTTGAAATCGAACGAAACAAAAGAAAGGCAACTCTTTTACAATTGGTGGTTGGTTTTAATTACACTGACCATGGTTCTGACGAGGATAAATATATGATGATGATGATGATAGTTAAAAGTTATTCAGCTAATGAATATCTATCACCACGTACACACACGGAACAAGAGGTTGCCCTTGACTTTTCTCGTTCAAAGTTTGAGACATTATGTGCCAAAATATTGTTTATAGTTTTAAAACAGCTCAAGACGAATTTCGCAATAAGCAATTATGCAGTCTAGCTGTAGTGAGTAGCCAGTTTTATTTTTCGTTTGTGAATCACATCTAAAATTACATAAGTACATTATTGTTTCGAAAACGAGTCTACCAACGAAACGCTTGGCACGTAACTTTTCGCATCACGGTTTGTGTAGGCAGAATCTCTCATGGAAATCTTTATGAGTACCTTGGCAGTACTTTAGATGGGCATAGAGTAAATTATACTAGAGCGGTACTGTCATAGTAAATTTTGTAACCCCAGTAAATTCACTGCCATCTGTCGACACACTTTAAAACTAAAAATGAAGATTTATAAAAATACGATAGAATGTATTTAAATATAGATAAATGATTTTTTTATTTGCATTAATTATTTTTATGATTTTGACCCATGTTCTTTCACTGATATGCGTTAAAATTGTTAAATAACAAACGAAACCGTCAACGCCATCTATACGACTGTAGGCCAAAACTAGTAGCGCCCTCTGAACGAGAATCAAATTTTCTTGATTTTCGAGGCACGTTTTTTCCTTAGACTGTATCCATCTGTTACGGAGTTATATCTATCTTTGACATGGGTAATAGTCATTACTGATTTCGGAGAAACTTGGTCTAATTTTAGCGCACGTCGGTTGCGGTTTGGATAATAATTTTCTCGATGGAATACACAGTGGATCCTCGATAATTCGAAACTGGATCGGGCAATATACTCTTAGATAACACGAAATTAAATGCTACCTCTTTAAACCATAATAGTAGTTTATGTGACTGCTACATAATGAAAAACATTAAGGGTCTACCTGAGGTTTTCATAGATTTTTGTCAAGTTTTGAATCGTATCTCCTACTTTTGCACTACATATAGAATTATAAGACAAGCGGCTATCGGTTCTTCAATCTTTTATCTCCATTTTTGTCTACCGGATTGTGAAAAAAATGAATACTTATTTATTTATGATTGTTTTAAACATTGTCTAAAAAAACACTTTTTTCGTATCTCGATTGCTGTGAAAGATCTTACTTATACGAAATCTACATATTTAGGTTCGTCTTAGACGTCTCTAAAAATTTGTCTAAGGTTTTAATTTTAAACTAATTAACACAAAAGTTATGGCCAGAAAACCAGTTTTTTGGCCTAAAATTGTTCAACTTTGATGCCAAATATTTCGAAAATAATGAACTTTGAAGTAAATATGGGATACTATATTGCTAAAATCCGTTGCTGTTAATATGATAAGCTACAAAAAACAATAGAAAACTAAGGGATTCAAATCGAAGGTCATTGGGGCATGGGATCCCCTTAAAATAAGAGGTGGGTTTAAAAAACGAACGAAGTGAGACCACACGAATGTTTTAATGCCTAATTATGTACACTTACATACACTATTTTATCTACACACATATTATAAGCTTTCTATGATATATTCAACCACCTCATATTACACCCGACATTAGGGCGTCGTTGCTCTCTGGCGGAACTCTCGGATATGAGGTGGCGTCTCCGAAATATCTTTATCGCCGATTGTACACGAAACTTTTGCTATAGTTAGTTTATAAACAACAAAACAAATTATTTTTTGACTTACAAACGAATTAAAAGATTAACTGTACCGCAAATGGCGGCAAATGAAAACTTTTTCACGCATGTCACGCATTCGTAGTTTTTTTTTTATTCAGAGACAAACTAGAGTCGGGGTCGATTACCATATCGTTCGATACCAACTAACATGCGAGATTTGTCTAAAATTGTATGCAATTGACATTTCATTTCGAATAAAACGTGATCTCTACTGATATTAGAATAGGGGTCAAATTAAATTGCTTTTTTTTTCCAGAGATATTCGAAATATGAATGTCATTACTAAATCCGATTTTACCATTTTACCATTACCATTACCGATTTTATTTTTATAATAAAGCTATTATAACATTTTGACAGATAAGAAATTTGCTGTAACAAAACAGTTAATCTTAATGTTGGCCATTATTTACGGATTTTGAAGGCATCATAGAGGGTTTATGATATGTGTGTAGATAAAACTATAATATGTAACTAAGTAAACAATATGCTTGGTACTTAATCGTGCTTGTTAGAATTTTTCTATAATAGTATTTTATAAAATCGTGATATAATGAAGAGCTTTTCAGTCGAGTACCGTGTTAAGGCCACGAAGCTTGCGGAGTGGCCTTATTGGGTACGAGGTTGAAAAGCTTGATTATATTACTGTTGTATACAAAAATAATAGTGCGTGTTCATCTTGCTACCCACCGCTTCTTTAATTGTTTACGCGCACTTTATGTAGATTGACTATTATGTAAAAAGCTCGATTTTGTACTGTACTGTGATAAAAACTGTCTCAAGTGTCTTAACTCTGTCTTATTTGACCATGATAAAGATATCAAAGGGCCAACAAGCGGTTCAAATAGAATAAATGGGGTAGGGTTACTACGCGGCGCTGGCCCCGGGCCAGGCGGCGTAGCGGCCGTCCGTCGTAATGTCACAGTTGGTAAACACTCGCAATATTTATTCGGAACCCGGCGTTTGAGTACCTACTCACCATTCTCTCCGTGTATATTACGACCATTTGAAGTTCTTGGGAAAACCTTTGTCTTGACTAATATCTGTCTTCTTTAATGTCTATGATGATCCTCACACCTAGATAACACCATAAAAATGACACTAGGCTTTTCTTAATTCAAAAGTATCGCCTGGGTGAGTTTGCTGGATAAGTTTGTCCTCTAGCATCATCGTGGAAAAATATTATTTTCTGGGGTATCGTACCGCATATAAATCTGTCTACTAAAATCACCCGGGGGTTTGTGATAGGTAAATGGTTTAAGTGTCCCCGGCAAGCTCGGCCGAATTGCACCTTTTCGTACAAACGTAGTTCCGCTCTCATTTTAAAATTACGTGTTGGGTTGTAATAAAACTTTGCACATACAATAACATGAGGCATATCTAGGTCTGTAATTAGTTATAGCTCCAGTTTATAAAACAAACGAAATAGAGATAAAATTATTTTGTATGTGACACTTAAATTCGCTGTATTTTTTTAAATATGGTATCTGAAGCTACATAAACTAATTGCAGACATAGATATACCTTATCCTATTGTAAGTACAAAGTTTCAGAGCAATCTAGCTAGTCGTTTTAAAATGAGAGCGGAACTACGTTTGTATGGAAAACCGAGCTTGCCGGGGACCCTCAATAGAATCAGCTGGGTGATCGTGCTGAATAAGTTTGTCCACTAGAATCACTTGCAGAGTAATATTACTTTCTGGGGTATCCTACTGGAAATCTGTCCGCTGTGGGATTTCAAAATACGAAGTCGTCCAATACGATCACCTGGGTGATCGGGCCAGGTGATATTTGTAGAAAAACGATTTTAATATATTAAATTATATAAAGCTCGGGTAGATCGGCGACAACGAAACTGCATAGAAATTGCAACGATGCTGTAGTTAATAGGCAGAATACGCACACTACAAGATGATAAATGAGAGTGGCAACCAACAAATGAGATGGACAAATCGTTACATGATATGCTTCGTAGCATTTCATTGTTAGCCAAAACTGGTTCATTGGTAACTATTAAGTGTAGATATTAGTTATTAGTTGCTCTTGCGCAATGTGTACGGTCGCCATCAGATATATAGGAGCGGCCAACGGGTTCACATATATCTGAGCAAATCCTCTATTGTTAAGACTTTTCAAGTGCATGTTCAGATATTATTGACCACCGATTGCACGTTCCGATATATCTGATGGCGACTGTGCTATCAAACAACTTGATTCCTGACCCAAATGTCATAGTAAATGTGAACCCTTTTCACGGAATTTCCATTACATTGATTTAAAAAATATAATTATTGTGACACTTACTGTGAAACCGTTCTATGGTGGATCACAAATCAATTTGTTAATTTGTAAATCAACAACAAATAAAAAAATGCCCAATCGCTAGTCAATGCAAAACCAAAGAATATGAATATGTAAGTACCTATATTCGTTTCGTTAATAATAGGAGAGTATTTCTGAAACTTGTCAAAAAACTAATATTGTCTTCGGTTACCGCGATAGTTACTCATGAAATAAAACTATGAAAACGGATAATATCGCGTATATTGAATTTATAATACATCCCGACGTTTCGAACTCTTTACAGCGTTCGTGGTCAACGGGTGACTGAGGAAAAATTACAAAGTGCAAAAATACCCACATACTAAAATAATGAACAATCATAGACTACAAACTTTAAGGCTGGTTGTACATGCAAAATCGGTTCATAAGGCTAGTTATACACTACAATTATTTCCAAGTAAAGATATATATATATACGCGATAAAAACTACGCCGGCTCCAACCCTACACCACGGACCCGAGAAGATTTAATTCCCTCCTAAATTGTAGGAGGGTATCCCAATATGGGACCGGCAACAAACTCGGCGGGACACATCTTTTCAAAACATCAGAATGTCCAGCATCATCCAACACTAAGGTCTCACAGTCTATGTCTCGCTTGCTCCTTTATCAGATGGACTACAGGATCCCAAGCTGGTGGTAGAGAAAAGCCATCTTCCCTATTAAAGTTTGGATATTTCTTAATCTCAATGGCCTCGCGCAGCATTCTGGGTGCTGAATGCTGGATGCTGGGTGGAGAATGCTGCGCGAGGCCATTGAGATTAAGAAATATCCAAACTTTAATAGGGAAGATGGCTTTTCTCTACCACCAGCTTGGGATCCTGTAGTCCATCTGATAAAGGAGCCAGCGAGACATAGACTGTGAGACCTTAGTGTTGGATGATGCTGGACATTCTGATGTTTTGAAAAGATGTGTCCCGCCGAGTTTGTTGCCGGTCCCATATTGGGATACCCTCCTACAATTTAGGAGGGAATTAAATCTTCTCGGGTCCGTGGTGTAGGGTTGGAGCCGGCGTAGTTTTTATCGCGTATATATATATATCTTTACTTGGAAATAATTGTAGTGTATAACTAGCCTTATGAACCGATTTTGCATGTACAACCAGCCTTAAAGTTTGTAGTCTATGATTGTTCATTATTTTAGTATGTGGGTATTTTTGCACTTTGTAATTTTTCCTCAGTCACCCGTTGACCACGAACGCTGTAAAGAGTTCGAAACGTCGGGATGTATTATAAATTCAATATACGCGATATTATCCGTTTTCATAGTTTTATTTCATTGTCAAAAAACTGTTAAAGGTACAGTATGTATAAGTTACTTTAGTAAAAAGGCTAGTGCTGCATTCTGGTGGCAGAACATTGCAGTAATATCCCCTATTGTCTAAGTATTTTTGGGCCACCCTGTACTGTCTTTCATCCCTATATTATTGACAGCCTACGCTTGGCCACGCAAGTGAAACTCCAAATGCGCTCTCCATCGTATTAATTTCAGACGTTATTATACGTCAACAATGTAAGCGATGTGCGTCATGGCCATGTGCACGCCAGAAATATACTGGAGTTTGCATCGATTAGGAATATTACGGACTCGAGAGCTGTGCTCGCATACGCTGAAAGGGTTAATATTAATAAAACTTTCCCACGTCAAATTCTTTAAATTGATTTATACGCGATAAACGCAGCGTTAAACGCGACGCGTTTGCCGCATTCCATTTTACGTTATAGTCTGTTTTTATATTCCGTAGACTAAAATGATAAACACAAATGTCAAACGTAGAAATAATGTGACCAGCATAAAACAAACAGTGCTGATCTTTGATCTCGGTTTGTGAATAACCGATAAATATTAAATTAATTTTAGATTTAAAATAAACAATAAATGAAATCTACTCGCTACATGATAGCATAGAGTAACTTATACTAGAGCGGTACTGTCATAGTAAATTTTGTAACCCCAGTAAATTCACTGCCATCTATCGACACAATTTAAAACTAAAAATGAAGATTTATAAAAATACGATAAAATGTATTTAAATATAGATAAATGATTTTTTTTTATTTGCATTAATTATTTTTATGATTTTGACCCATGTTCTTTCACTGATATGGCGTTAAAATGATTAAATAACAAACGAAACCGTCAACGCCATCTATACGACTGTAGGCCAAAACTAGTAGCGCCCTCTGAACGAGAATCAAATTTTCTTGATTTTCGAGGCACGTTTTTTCCTTAGACTGTATCCATCTATTACGGAGTTATATCTATCTTTGATGATAGGAAATAAACAATAAATGAAATCTACTCACTACTAAGCTACTCAAACATTTATTTTCGGTTAGTACCGGTTGTAGCACATCACTATTTATAAGACGTAAAAAACTAGCAACACATGAAATGTCATTTTAGTCTACGGAATTAAAAAAACAGACTAGACAATCTAATGACTATTTATTCATTTATTTAATACACTTATGGTTAAACGGCATTACAGCAAAAACTAATGCGCCGAGAAACTTAAGCTAACAAAATATTTCATTTTAAGAAAAATATAATACCAAAGTAGGTACAAGAACACTATACATACCTACTTTGTTTTACGCGGTAAACGCGGCGGTAAGCGCATTGTCATTTTTGCTACATTCCGTTGATCGCACGCTTTCAACGCTGCATTTATCGCATAAAACCACCGCGCGCTTTAGAATTTGATGTAATGTTTGTTTTCAAACGGCTTGAGAGAAAAAAATAAGACTATAAATATAAAATACAGCGAATACTGCGTGTGATGTGATCGCGGGTGGCAAGTTGAAAGCGTTCACAGTAAGGGTGTTACCACATTAATCGATCGATAGTTTCTACCTAGACAAACAGTCGACGGATGCCATCGATCGATTGGTGTGGTAACACCCTTATCACACTCATTACCAATGTTGCAGTTCATATTGATGATATCCAATTAATATATGGTTGTTATACTACTAATAATACCATACTTTAGCGACACTGTATCGCGTCCGCGTAAAAGCGTTTTCACATTGTCCGATCCAAAATCGGATGAGTGTCCCTTCCTGGCAAAGACTCCTTTGACTGTAGTAGTAGACACCCCTTTTATAATTTGGAGATGCCTTTTACTAAATTTCCAAAGCGTTTTGCTTTATCCAGAATCTACTCTGTGCATAAAGAGGTTTATTGTGCATGACGACCGGTCTGGCCGTCTGGCCTAGTGGGTAGTGACCCTGCCTGCGAAGCCGATGGTCCTGGGCTCGAATCCCGGTAAGGGCATTTATATGTGTGATGAACACAGATATTTGTTCCTGAGTCATGATTGTTTTCTATGTATATACGTATGTTTCTTATAAATATAATTTATATCGTCGCCTAGTACCCATAGTGCAAGCTATGCTTAGTTTGGGGCTAGGTCGATCTATTATTTATTTATTTAGACCCGTCAAACTGTTAGTGTTGTTAGTGTTTGAGCTTATTGTAACCCAACAGTAAATCCACTGGTAGAAAATTGATGAAGTGTCACCTTTTCACAGAATCATGTCGCCGGAAATTAGGTTATTAAATATCACCCGTCCTGCGTCTTTTGATTTGCGAAAATTTACTTTTTACTGATCGCTTCCGGCTCTGACGGCAGGTCGGTCGCAAATAGATTCGCACTTTGGTATATTTCGCACTCTTTTCTACCACGTAAATGAGACTTCTGATTATGTATTCGTGTTTTTTGTGTGACGCTGTTGGCTTTTACGTAGTTACTTGGGTATATATTTTTTAATGGACTGATTGGAAAAAAAATCGTATATCCTCCAATGCCTAAGCATATTAAAATGCTGTTAAGTATGTCAAAAGGAAAACTATGGACTACTAAGGAATGACAGGCAATTTTGTACATCGTAGATCTGTGTTCATCACGCACAGTCGACGTCAGATATATCGGAGCTGCCAAGGTGCTCACAAATATCTGAACACGCCTCTATTGTCAAGGCGTTAGAGTGCGTGTTCAGATACTTGTGAGCACCTTGCCCGCTCTGATACATCTAATGGCGACTGTACCATTAACACAGTTAACTGAACATTGGTAAACTTTGTTACACGTCCCATCAAGTGTTTTGCTTTTAGTACGTACTTGTCTTCCGTGAAAATTAGTCCATCGGTCGTCTCTTTCTTGCCACGTGCCGGTCGGCTTTACGGACGTAGCCCGTTTTTTTAAATGTCGGCGTCATTATTCTTTAAAACTGTCATTATCTTATTATGACGTACGTCCTGGTATTAAAATACGTGTTGACGTCGCTATAGTAAAAATAATAATTCGCAACGCATTTGATTACGCACGATATTTTCTATCACTAGTTAAAGCAGTTAAAATTTGTTGATCTTATTTCATATTTGTGGCGTTTTCAACCTAACGGGTACTTAAGGCCTGATTCGTAACGAATTTGCCAAATTCAGAGTCCTTTCTCTTGAATATTTTCTAGCTGTATATATATACACACCACCATTGAAATTGCCAGAATCACGAAATTATTATACTAAAAATATTTTTATAAAACTAATTCTCAAATAAACAAAACAAAAAAATAATTAAGTGAACACCGAAAATAATTCTGCGCCAAATTGCTGTCAAAAACTTGATACGTGTTGACGAAAGTTGTACATAATAATTTCCAACACAACCCTGTTAACCATCATCATACCATTATTGAAAGGCAATTTCTGTGCGAGACCCATGGAACAATGATAATGTAGACGTGCCACCAAATATCTGATGTATAATTTACCAGGAATTTAGTCGATGTGGTATCAGTTACATGGCATTGGTTATTTTTCTATAGATAAATCTATTTACATCAACAATCACTATAAGAAACGGTTCGCAAATTTTGTTTAATAATACAATCTTCCAATATTATTTTGACAATAGTTGGAGATGATCCACGATGGTTATGAGGCCATCAGCTTGCTTAAGCCAATGCCCTCTAAATCGGGCGCAAAGACTTGATTTAACAAAGTCCCACAGTATTGACCCGGCATGGGGTTGAGTGTCCAAGGAATTCTTTGGTTAAAACGACAATAACGATATGCAACAAAAATATTTTAAAGACGATAGAATGTATGATGGAGGGCATACAACAAAACTTACGACAGGAGCGGGGAGAAATGAAGAATGATGAATTTATAATAATTTTGAAACAAATTATCATTAAATTATAGAAAACCAAGTCTTGATTCAGCCGGCTTCGGTACCATGAATAGGGTTTTGAATTTGGCAAATTCGTTACGTTGTCGGTTGTCAATAAGACGCAAATTCCATATAGCTTCAAAATTAAATCAACCTAATCAACAACCGACAACGTGGTAGGTACCTTTTAGTAGAAAACGTCACATTTAAAATTACGCCATCTTTTCAAATCATACAAATCATTCATTCAAAGCGGACACAGGCATTAATGTGATTAAGATCGTAGTTTACTCGTTCTTTCATCAGTTCATTGATCTGCTATTTTACGGTGTTATTTACAGAATTTATTACGTCTATTACGACTTGAATTTTTTAATAAATTTTCTTCTGAGATTTCATGCGGTTTCTGAACTTCTCGTGACGTTCCACGCATCAAGGTATCAATTTGTTTTTTTAGGGTTCCGTACCTATAGGGTAAAAACGGGACCCTATTACTAAGACTCCGCTGTTCGTCTGTCTGTCTGTCACCAAGCTGTATATCATGATCATGAACAGTGATAGACATTTGAAATTTTCACAGATGATGTATTTCTGTTGCCGCTATAACAACAAATACTAAAAAGTACGGAACCCTCGGTGCGCGTGTCCGACTCGCACTTGGCCGGTTTTAGTATTTAGTTGGTATCGAGGTAACAACTAAAGTTATGTGCTACTACAAAAGCCGCTGCTGTCTGAACTTCCAACCCAGGGAGGAAACAAGTTCTGTTGGGTTTAGTCCAGTTTCCTTACCATGTTTTGCTTTATAAGAAAAATCTGGTAAATATCAATATGATAAGTATGATATTTTTGTACACATTCCGAGATATATTACACGTGCCGAGGTGCGGTATAGGTAGGGGCTCTAGAGTTTAGCTCACGCACATAACAACAAAATAATGTAGATTTTGAAATATTCTTTCCTTTTTTCGCAAGTTGAACCACCAACTGCAAGTTGGAGCAAAAAGTTTCTTCAAGATTTTTTATCTTTTTTAGCTTAATATTGTGCGCTTAAGTCACCTTCACTCATTCATTCATTCAATACTGTTTTTGCGATTAGTACTCTGTGTAGCTGTGTGTGTAATCATTCACCTCACCTCAGCGTTACCTATATGAAATCGTTTGCTTCACCGCTATGTTACAGGTTCTCCTTTAAGTTTTAATTCCGGTATACCTAATTAACTGGATTTAGAAACAATAGAAACCGTTCGTATAAAAGCGTGCGCCTTTTTCTATCCGTGCGTTGCTCTAAATATAAATTCTATTTTCAAGTTTACACGCTATACATTTGTGTCGGGTAGTGACCCAAATACGCGTGTTTTGAGTTGATTGAGTTCGGAGTTTTGAAATCGTCCGCGTGCGAATGTGCCGCGAGCTTGGAATATTTGAATGATTTTGTACGGCTGTTTTTTAATGGGTTAAAGTCTACGTTAAATCACAGAATAAATAATAGTACTAGGTACAGAAGAATCACTCTCTAACAAAACGCGTCTATTACGACATTTACGACAGATATGACCGCTATGTAGCGCAAGCGCGATAATGGCGTTCGTACCGTAGCGGTGCGCGGCAATTACTATGGCTAGACCCCAGAATTGGGGGCGGCCGCATGTACTTGTAGCGGCGCGACGAAATCGCGGAGTAAGTCACGCCTGGTTAAGTGTATGGGATTTTAAACGTAACTGCTGTCTCGGCACTTCGTGAACGGTGTTTGTTTTTGTCCATATTCTTATAATTATTTAATTAGTTGGTTGTACCGTTAAGTGTTAACAGCAAAATTTTCATGCTACTGGATCGCAAAGTAAAAATATTATTTTTCATCATAGAGTAACTTATACTAGAGCGGTACTGTCATGGTAAATTTTGTAACCCCAGTAAATTCACTGCCATCTGTCGACACACTTTAAAACTAAAAATAAATATTTATAAAAATACGATAAAATGTATTTAAATATGGATAAATGATTTTTTTATTGTCATTAATTATTTTTATATGATTTTGACCCATATTCTTTCACTGGTATGCGTTAAAATTATAAATAACAAACGAAACAGTCAACGCCCTCTATACGAGTGTAGGCCAAAACTAGTGGCGCCATCTGATCGAGAATCAAATTTTCGTGATTTTCGAGGCACGTTTTTTCCTTAGACTGTATCCATCTATTACGGAGTTATATCTATCTTTGTTTTCATCAAACTTGCTAGGCGATGCGGTCGGTAAATCCAAAATTTCGACCTTGGGTGTACGAAATTAGACAGGTGTTTTATTTATTTCCCTCACAAGTGTGATGAAAAACATTGTGTGTGCCACGGGCGGTGCAGAAATTACATACTAACTCGTGTTAATTCTCTCTAATTAACTCGTTCAATTCGCACTCGTTCGTAGATTCTTTTTTACCGCCCTTAACATAGTGTACTAATTCGTAAATGTCTATATCAATATGTTATAAGTACCTTTAGTAACGCACAAAAATGACAGTAGTTTTTATAACGTGATCGTGAAGATACTTTTTAGCTATAAATTTATTTTTAAATAATGTTACGATATCTGTTAATTGAGCTAAATTGCGCCCCCTTTGTGTTATAAAAATGAGAAATGTAAATATAAATCGTAATTTCCCTAGTACCTAAACTCATTCATTTGCCATTAGAGACATACGCACGAAAGAGACAGTACTCAAGGACGGACGGAAATAAGGATTACTCGCTGTAGTATTGTTAGAATGGTCGTCAATCATTCGGTTCCTGAGTATTGGCAAGGGTAATGAAGGCCGCTGTTTACTTGTTACTACGTTTGTTTTGGGTTCCGTAGTCAAAACATTATCGTCCTTCCGTCCGTCTAAGCAAACTTTACACCCATTTGAACAGAACAAAGTGAGGATTGTGTCAATATTTTAATTAAAAAAATACATGATGACGTCACCACACTTTGTCGTTACAAATGCCATGCCAGAGTTAGCTTACTTGTAGCGACGCGACGAAATCGCGGAGTGAGACACGCCTGCCGGGGACTCAAAAATACAGCCAGTTTGTTGCAACTAGCCGGAATCACAATTAAGATTTGACAACTTTTTACGGTTTTCATTTTATTTCAAAACAACCTTAAAGATTCCAACCTGATTGGTGCATGCGGAATGAAGTGAAAGTCGTGTGTGAGATGCGCGCCAATCACCAAAACGATCGTGAAGGTCGTATCAAAACCAAAAATCGTTATATATATCAATCGGGCTCCGGAACTCTCGTAAATCAAGTTCGCGGGCGGGGCGGCGGGCACACCTGGATCATTCTCTGACAATATGTCTGCGGTTGCATCTAATTGCCACGATTCTTTTCATACATTTTGTATGGGTCGCGGCAATTATACCGCAGACATATTTTTTAAGAATCTCCCAGCTAGTGTTTTCCATGTGAGCTTTCATTACAGTGCTCGTGACACTTTATGACGTGCGTTTGTGTGCTATTAATAACTCGTACCTGCGCGGACGCACGCGAAGGGGCACACGTACCGTGGAAGGGTGTGTTCCGGGTTTTACGAGCTTTTATATGACTTGCAATAAGTACAAACTGTGTACATATGTAAGTTGTCTTACATACATGGGATAGGAGACCGGGGGTAGCCATTTCAAGTCGATGATGTATTAAAAATTACCTACAAGCTTTCATGAAACGAGCACCCAAGTGATGTTCAAATAAAATCCTTACATATATATTCATGTATTTAAATTTAATAATATAACAAAACACAATGAAACATAAATGTCATATAAGAAAAAAAATACAAAGGCCTCTACCAAGGTTTCTAGTGCCCAGAGCTCCAGGCTAGTAGTGAAAGAAAAACAAAACTTTTAAATCAATAAAGCTTGTCCCAGAAAAGAATGACGCATACTAATTTTCACAAAATCTTACACATCAGTTAAATTCTAACTGTTTTATGGTAAATTCTTGTTACCAATTTAATAAAAAACATGCATGTACGCATGTTTTGAGTTTTTGACTTTATACTTACATCCAGAAATTTTGTAATTTTGTTGTAATGGCTGCCATCTGGTTTTGAACATAGGACTGTTATTAATTTTTAAGCTTTTTTCCATTTCGAAGAAGTTTTTAACTTACTGCTTCATACGAGCCCATTATTTTTCAATGGATCGTAATTCAGAGCAGTTGGGAGGAATGAGGTGTTTTTCCACAAATTCGATATTGTTGAGTTAGTACCGCTTACTTGGATAATGGTAGATGTGGTTTCCACTTCAGTTTACTATTTTGCATTTTTGTTAGGTACTTTTGTTTATATGTACGTCTTTATTGAGTTTTGTTTTTAAGACTACACTGTTCATTTGTACGTTTTGCACTTTTGGCTAAATATAGTACCTACAGACAGAGTAATAGGCGTTTTTTTTTGCAACGCAGCTATGATGCTCTTCTCTGTATTATTTATTAGAAAACCCGGGCTTATGACCATTTCCAGTCCGCCATCGTCTACTATCAGTTTCTTAGAATTGTTTTAACACCCTTTGAACAGGTCTCAGTAACTACTAGTTTCATTGCTAATTTTTCGTGGAAAAGTAAGTTTGTAATTCCTCGATTTTGTGTTTGATACAAAAGACATTTTTTTTCTGGGACAAGCTTTAAAAAGCATTGTTAATTAAACAGAAATCCCAAACCTATGTGCTTTCGACGTTACAAGACGTAAGCTCAGTAAGACTGAAACTGGGCGTTTGCAGCTTATTGTAATCAATAGTTAACAGACGCAACATAACTGACATTGAAAACATCGAGCATTAGGTAAAGCTTCGCGTAGGGTTGTAGAGAGTGCGTCCGTAGACAACGTTAAATACAGGTGATGGTCTCACGTGCACGTCACCGCCGCGCCGCCGCGGCCGCCTCGTGGGCGGCAGTCCCAGCCCAGCGTCCGTCGCGAGCGCGCGTCCGTCGCACGCCAACATGTCTCGCAAACAAGACAGATACTCCTCCCGACCGAGGTCCCTCACCACACACTATGGCTCCTCCCCCAGCGTCCTCGGCTCCATGTTCTCCAGCCCCTCACAGTACAACCCATACTCCAACTATTCCAACTATGGCTCCAACACCTACAGAAACTACAACCCGTACAGTCCCGGCTTCCAGCGCTCCAACCCCGCGATATACGGGGGCACCAGCTCCGGCTACGGCGGGGTTTATCTCAGCGGAGCTTTACTAGGCTCCCTCAACATTATGACGCCAGTTTTAAAAAAGTTAGACAAGAAGCTCAAAGACAGTAAAACGAACTTTAAACCTAAAGCAGTGCCGCCGGCTAAAGTGCCGGAGCCTCAGGAGGTGGCTGACGTGCCCCCGGTGCGGCCGGAGAGGAAGTCGCGGTCCGCGAGCCGGAGCAACCTGGACAAGGAGCGCTCTAGGTCGCTCACGGCCATCGAGCCGGGGGGGTACCTCAACGCGCGAACGCTTAGCCTCAACTCGCTCGCCTCCGACGGATATTGTGTACGTAACTGTTTACATAGTTATAAAGCTTGCGATTAAGTTAGAAAGTAACATCGTCTGTTAATTAAAAATGTATATTCTATGAAACTACGTAATCAATATTAGAACTTTCATGACAGTTAGTTGTCTATTTACAACGCATGACACGGATAAGAAGTTAAAGCAAAATGTTATTTGTTTATTTTGAGCAACTCTCCCTAAGATAATTTTGCTTGCCTGTGTATAAAGCACAAATGGTCAATAACAATAAATTATAGTAAATATATCATACAGTTTAATTACCTGATAACGAGTGGACGCAAGTAATAAAGAATCACTACGATGTTAAACATACGCGTGGACTTTCAAATAGGATAAGTTATATGTAAATTATTAACATTTATTATTTAATTTTGAGCAATATCCAAACTAGTCAATTATACAGGGGGATCAATCCAAATGGGTCAGTAGGGAGAAGTCAGTAACTAAGAGAGATAGTGAGTAAATGATGTAAATTTTTTGCCTCTTACTCTGATATTAAAATTATTCGAGCGAGTCTATAGTAGTATGAAAAACTTTTGTATGTGTTTGTACTATATTGCATGTGCATTATTACCACGTAATAAATACCTGTTTTCCATGAATCATTCAGTGACATATTGAGGATAAGCTCTTTTCATTTCAACATATACATTTGTTGCATTCTGGAGATAAATCAAATCCGCTGATGAGAAATATACAGTAGCATTCCTATTTACTTACGGGCATTCATTCAAAAATTCGTGAAATTAGACTTTATATCATGTAAACAATGATTGTATCATTATCACGACCATATATTCTTACGTCCCATTCACTGCACGTGGCGATATAGGCAGCCACGTTAGCACAATGCGGATTGGGGACTTCACACACACCAATTAATCTATTTTATAATTATTGAATTTCTTATTTGAAAACACTAGGCGAATCTTACCAACAATAAAACATAGATGGATCGATGTTTCGCCCTCGTTAGCCTCTGGTTTGAAAATTAAATCGAATCAGTACTTTAAGGGGCCCACTGACTATCAGTCCGCCGGACGATATCGGCCTGTCAGTTGTTCGGAACTGTCACATTTTTGTTCTATCTGACAGGCCGATATCGTCCGGCGGACTGATAGTCAGTGGGCCCCTTTACAATTTAATACCCACCGGGCTACCGCGAAAACTCGGACAAACTAATTATTTTTAAAATGTACCTACCCTAGTTTGATAGAATTGTCGTTTTCATATATTATAATTTTGAGAAAATATTGAGAAAACATAACTTTTGTTTACATCTTGATATTGTTTGAGTTCATGACTATAAATAAACACTTTTTTTTACTCGTCGACTGTAATTGTTGAATTAAGATTTCGTATACCAAACTGTATTCATGTAGCTCCCAAGGTTTAGTCAACTACCTATATAATGAAATTGACCAATTACAACTCGCTCGGTTAAGAGAGGACGAAACAAAACGATAGCTCAAATTAATTATTTATTTTAGGTTGTATAGTAGAATCAATTGCTTTATAAGTCAGAAACGCGCATGTGACACCCTTAATATAGCAACATCCATAGACTACGAAAACCGCTTAGTGTTGCTTGTTAGTCTCTATAGGCTACGGTGGCCAAAATAGAGAAACAAACTGTCTAAAAATTGAATTTAGCGCGGAGCAAGTACCAGGGCCACGAGTTACAAGAGTGTCGTTGACCTACCCGCCGGGCCCCGGCGGCCGGGGCGCGGACGAGTATGAAGGTATCGCGGCTGCTCGCGTATCTTAGCTGTATACTTTTGGCTTTACCTATATGAGTCTACTAGTTTAAAGTATTATTTTTGCTGACTCATAGAAAAGGTATTGTATACAATAGTGATATAATTAAGCTTTTCAATCTCGTACCTGACTTAGGCAACTCAGCAAGCTCCGTTGCCTAAACACGGTACTCGATTGAAAAGCTCTCCATTATCACGATTGTATAAAATACTATTGAGTGTGGCATTCAAATATGTCGAATGGCCTAACCTAAGTAGTTAGTAGTTGATAAAGACGATATTTTGCTTTGTATATTTTTTCATCAACGTTACCTACTTTTTTCCAATGTCATATTTAATAGAGGGTGCCTAGCGTTACGTAAACCTCGTAGAATTGACGTGAGCACTAGTTTTTTCGCTTAATTACCCATATTCAGCACCTTTGTTCCGGCGATAAAATACTGTATAATCTTTTTTTGATAATTGGTGCCTTGCCAAACATTTGGTGGATCACCCACGTTTTGATTGTTTGTCTTTAAGCTTTCAGTGACTATGATAAATTATATGTGCGTTACCAAAAATATATATGACCAGTTTTTCCTGTGCCATCGACCGGGTTAAACAACTCGCGATGTATGTTAGGTACTAGTAGTACTTTATTATTGGTCGAGACCGTACTTTTATGCTGCGAAAAGTCCTTCTGGCTTTATAAATTCTGACATTTTACATTTCAGGAAAGGATGGTGAGCTTTTCTACACGTATATTGACTAAGGATAGGATTATTTCTCTTTCAGTCTTATAAATTTCGGTATTTCACCATCGCCTCCTACCTATGATGCCACCCGGTCGGTGATAAGGACAAAGCATGGAACTATTTTCTCTTTCCTCTTATAGGAATCGCAATAAGGCTATCTTTCTCTATCAAAGAGTGCCAAGCTTGCTAAGGCGAGATAGAACCCCTGGAATCTCGCTCGCAATAACATATTGGGTCAGCAATGACAATTTAATTTTAAATTTAAAAGCCCAAGGTCGTTTTTTGCTGGAATCCCTGGCTAGCCAAGTGACGATAGAAAACGCCAATTGAAAATAAAATAATGTATGGAAATGATCACGTGACTTTTCGTTGCATTTGTCATTCCGATAGCTAATTTTTTTCTTTTCGATCAGCATTAGTTCACGTACGATTGTCATCTTAGCTAGACCTAGCACAGACTTCCCGTCTTTGTCTAACTGTATTAATTAAAGAGGGACGGGTAGTCTATCTCGTGGGTGAGATACTGTCGCGAAAATCATGTGCTAGCCCGGGAGGTATAGGCAAACTTTAATGAATTAACCAATCCCAGTAGAAATCCAATAATGACACAATATGTTGATTGATCAGTATAGAATACCTTAATTTATTGAGACTAATAAAAATGACCCGTAGTTTCCAAAAGATCCGCTTGCGCCGAACTCTTGAGCAAGTCAATGTAATAAATCATAGATCTAAACTACCTACATTTTACAAACATACGAATTACGAGTAGTTTCGTGTAAACATTTGATTGATCCGCGAATAAAAATACCCTGCCAACTTGAACAGATACTTGCATACTTAACCATTTCTGTTGCCGACCCTCTTCATACACCTTTATTCGCTGTTCTACCTATAAAACGAGTTATTCGCGGTCCACGGTTCTAATTCCAGATCCATCGAAACAGTTCAACATCTAATACGTCATCTTTCGCGCACACTTTTAAATGGGGTTTGACAAGGTCCCACTCGTAATACTTCTAGGAGACGTGTTTGAGTCATTCTACGGCAAGAGTAACCGCAAATCACCGTTTTATTGCACGTTCCTTTTATCCAGGATACAAATTTAAGTGTGAATATACTCGTAGGCTCTGACCACGCTAACTTTGCACAAACTACGCACTTGAAGTAGCACTTGTGAAAACGTAGCGTGGGCAGACTATATCTTACTAAGTGCTGTTGCTTTTCATACCTAGATCACACCAGACACTTCAATTGACACCATTAATAAAAATAAGACACGCGATAAAATCGCGACTCGCTTACTTTTTTCGTGGAAAGACTCCTTATACAGTTAGTTATTATATGCAAGCCAAAACGTTAGCCCACAATCATACGGTCACGTTTGGTGTATACCAAATGTAGTTTAGTTAATGGTGCTCTATGGTCCATGTCATTACTTTGTGGACATTAAAACTTAATTGGAAATTTAAAAACGGATTCTTATTTCGTCTGATATATATAAAAGCGAATTCACATATGCAGTCAGCATCAAATATAGTGTCAAAGGT
The DNA here is from genome assembly GCF_947568885.1 of Cydia strobilella. Lineage (NCBI taxonomy): Eukaryota > Metazoa > Arthropoda > Insecta > Lepidoptera > Tortricidae > Cydia > Cydia strobilella. Next base: position 5,741,485 of record NC_086068.1, on the reverse strand, counting down.
GTGTTAATATATTTGTCCACTTTGACCGTCACTATCTAGTTCATGTTGACAGTACAGTAGGTACGATAAATACTTATGTAAAATATCTATTCCATATTCTTTTAGGTCCTTAGGGCTTGAGTGGCTTTAAATTCTAAACATACAGAAACTATAATAATTTTTGTTATGATCATAGAGGTGTTAGCGGCTCTGCGCGTTCCTAAAATATTTTGATAGTTATAAAAAACGTTGACCTAACAGCTGAATTTTTAATAAAGTGATTCACACAAAGGTTTGACAACATGTGTTCCTGATTTTTATAGCAGATCGGTACTTACTCACCTGGCGTGCACTTGCGGTTAAGGTTGAGGTACCTGAGACACTTTAGATAACGATCGTTCTGTTGACTCAGCAGTTGACTGACTACTACTGACTACATCCTCTTGTACACATTTATTTAGCAAGTTTTATTTAGAATAGACCTACCTACCTTTAGATTTACCTTTGAAAACATCCTCGAGGCCTAACTTGCAGAACACATTTTTTATTTTTTATTAGTCTCGTTATTAGTTGAGGTATTCACGTTCAGATCTCGTGGGCATATCGCATAAGGCTCGCTAACTGCTAATATGTATACCAGTTTCCGACCGATTCAAGTATGACGTGCTACCAGTGCTTTTGACAGGTCTGAACGCTCGTTCCTTAATCAATCTTTGGAACAAACTTCTAACCGTCTTGTTATCAATTTCCAGTCGGGAAGCGAGCGCACAGAGGACGGCGAGGATCTCGACTACAAGGCGCTATACATCGCGTCCTCCAGCGAGGTCCGCCGCCTGCGCGCCCTGCTAGCCACCTCCGAGCAGCAGCTGCGCGATGCGCGCGCCACAATAGCGCGCACCAGCCAAGTGGTAACACAACTATCATTACTAGAGCCCACATCGACTACAAGGCGCTATACATTGCGTCCTTGAGATCTATAGCGCGCACCAGCCAAGTGGTAAAAACTAGTTATTATCAGCAATAGCAATATGGCGCACAACGACTACAGACGCTAAGCACCTGTCCTCCAGCTAAGTCCGCCGCTCGCGATTAGCAACCACAGCCGCTGTAGCCAAACGGTAACAGAACAAGCTCGCTCACAGAGCACAGCGACTACACATCGTGTCATTGAGCCCTATAGCGTTTATGCATACCAGTCCAATGGTAGCATAACTAGTCATCATCGGCTACAAGGATTTAAACGCTACCGTCTTCGAGGTTTGTTGTGCTAGCCATCCCCGACCGCATGAGTTCACGAGCCGCAAGAATTACATATTCACACCTGCTGCCCATTTGGTCTGTAGAAAAGTAAATTTCTTAACAAAAAAGTACACTCTCAGCTCCTATTTTACAATAGGTTCTTAGTTCCAGTCCACAGCTCGAGTTCTAGTCTAGGATAACACAGCTTTGAATTTATTTATTGGCAATGCTTCGCGATGTTTTTCTTCAAGATTCCCGATGTTTTCCACCAATGAAAAGCAACATCATCATCATCATCATCATCACGTCAGCCGATAGACGTCCACTGCTGGACATAGGCCTCCCCCAAGGCTCGCCACTCCGACCGATCCTGTGCCGCTCGCATCCACCGAATTCCCGCGACCTTCACCAGGTCGTCGCTCCATCTCGTTGGAGCAAAGCAACATAACTCTCGAAAAACATTGGAACACGCGGGGATTTACCCCACGACCTCCGCTTTAAGAGCCAGCGCCGGCAATGTCGCGATGCCTCCCTCTCCAATAGTGGGCTTAAAAAGCAAGACTTCCGAAAATAGAGGATGGGGAAACATTATATATCTGTATGATTATGTATTACTCCAGAATGTGACGTGATTTATATTTATAGAATTATAATATTATTTAGTTATAAATTACCCTGCTTTTGCGACCTTGAAACCGCTTGGTAGTTTTAGTGCAATGCCAAATTGATTCATTAGTACGCAGCCCATGCAAATGTTTTAATACATCTTACACGTGTCCACATGCACTTGAGAATTAAAAGGTTACATCTTATTTAGTTGCATTGCCAAAGACTTTTGAGAGTTGTTTTACAGTAATTATTTCTTGTACCTAAGCTTACTTGTTGCAACCTTTTTGTTCTTGGATTGTGATCATCCTGGGAAAGACCGGCTATAACATTTTTGGTTGAGAAGACCGACATACGTACTTCGCTCAGACACAGCCAGAAAAGAAAGAATATTCTGCTCTACCTACCTTTTGTAAGTGGAGTATATGTACAAACGCAAGATTAGAAGCGACCAATATGCTTGTAGGAAGTATTACGTGATAGACGTTCTTCACCACATTGACATTGTGTGTTGTCCCAATTTACTGACTTATTATTTTACAAAAAAACATTACCCTCCTTCTGACGTAGTTGGGTAAAAATTGTGTTTTTTTCATAGACGTTCTTTACCACATTGACATTGTGTGTTGTCTCAATTTACTGACTTATTATTTTACAAAAAAACATTACCCTCCTTCTGACGTAGTTGGGTAAAAATTGTGTTTTTTAAACATACTGAATTATCTAGAATTAATGTGCCCTTTAGTTTAGTTACAAGCTAGTATTCATCACAGATCCCTATATGTCCATGCTTGAGCATTTCTCTCATACATATATTATACCTAACGTTTTTAACTTTAACGTCAGCAGGGTAAATTGTGATATTTTTAACTTAATGAGAACGACGTTCTTTATCGTGTGTATAAATCTTTGACTGCATCTTTTAATCAGCATTTAGTGTTCATCTTAGTTAGAGTGAAAACAACAGCAAATTCTAAGGTTAAATACTTTGTTAAAACAAGTTCCACATTCATTTTGCATCGCTTTTACTAAACTAAGCCCAATATAACCGAAGAAGATACTAGATCTATGAAGTATAATTTATACAAGCCAAGCGAAATGAACTATGCATATTCATAAAATAAAAAATACATGCGTGATAACTTTCCTCACAATGATAAATTAGAATACTATTAAGGTGATTTATATATTACTATAACGACATAGAAATCATATGTGTGTTTTACATGTCTCTTATTAACTTGTATACTTAGTCGAAGTGTCAACCCTAGATGGAGCTACATTATATACACATATTTGCGAATTCTGCCTAATGCCACTACCTCCTAATAAATTTTATAGTACATATGGTGCTACTTTCTCGCACTAGTGCGTAAAAGAGCACTTCGTGCATATGTTGAAAGTTTAAACGGCCATATGTACTGTAAAACGTTGTACGATACACGTGCGAATAGGTAATTCGCAACTGGTGTCGATTTAAAACACTCCCTGCGGTCGTGTTTTAATTTATCGCCACTCGTTTCGAATTTCCTCTTTTCCGCACTTGTATCGTAAATAACTATTCCAGATTCCAGCTGTACCCTAAAACCTCGACGTCCAGAATTAATCATCCCTAGAATTGCTTTACAACTAGCTTTGTATGATATAAATTGCTAATTGGCCAGCCACAGTCCTAAGGACAACCTGCGTTGCAAAGCTCTTCTAATTATATTCCCGACCAAGCGCTGATTGTATTCATTACGATGAACATCGTCTTATAATTTAATTTCTCCTTTCCAGAATCAAAATTCGCTCTCAGACATCGAGAAACGTGAGAAACGAGCAATGGAGAGGAAACTATCCGAAATGGAGGAGGAATTAAAGGTAAAACATCCTATCAAACAAATGATACTTGACGGATAACACAGTCCTTGCTTGTTAAAACGACATATTTGACATTGATATCCCTACACTAGATTTACATTTTGCCTACGTACTGAAATAAATATAGAAATCTGATTAGAGCACAAAAAAACCGACCTAGTGCGAGTCGGACTCGCGCACGTTTGTTGTATGGGAGCCCCACTTAAATATTTATTTTATTCTGTTTATAATATTTGTTATGGCGGCAACAGAAATACATCATCTGTGAAAATTTCAACTGTCTAGCTATCACGGTTCATGAGATACAGCCTGGTGATATACGGACAGATGACGGACAGCGGAGTCTTAGTAATAGGGTCCCGTTTTTACCCTTTGGATACCTAAAACCACGGGAATTGTGCTGCGAGCGACTCAGCCGTACTGCGCAGCAGCTACGTCAAATATTGTAATGCGTTGTAAGATGCTTGACATATAGAATTGTACTTTAGCTGATCAAAACTTTAAGTGACCAAAAGCGGGAAATTGTGTATTAGGTAATATTGAAAGGTGCGGGTGGGGTATATTTATAGAGAAGGGATAACTATCAGATATACACTCATGTGGGCCGTTTTAGAAGTCAGATATTTACTAAGAGCTCTTCGTCTGTATTTTTGAGTATACAGCATTTTTAATCATTCTTAGTTAGAGAAGGGTTTTTGTATGAATAGTTTTAATAGTGACAGAAGGCCATTCTCTCTATTCTCAGTCTACCTACAACCAAAAATCTTGTTATTCATATATATGACCTGTTTATGGTATCTTCAAAACATAATTGAAATTTAGAACCGGGGGTTCTTCGAGAGGCTGTTCAAACTCTAGTACATTAGTAGCCGATGGGATGTCTAATTATATGTAGAGATCGGCCGACTAATTGGAATTATTTGCCAACAAGTCAGCGATTAAATTTGTGCTGGATAGTCGCCTACATTGACTAGTCTATCACCTTTGCTACTAAAAGACATTACGTTATATTTGACAACTTCAACTTGAGCCCCAACCCTCAATACCTGACAAGCAAGGACTGTCTTTAACGTTAATATAAACACATATATCACACACACCACAATCGATATAAGTACGAATATGTAATAAGTACAACAGTAAACAGATGTTCGTTTTGTAGCAATTGCAAAAGCTAAAAGCCGAGAACGAACGGCTGAGGGCCGAGAATCGCGCCCTGACGCGGGTGGTCAGCAAGCTTACAAACTCGGCCACGAAATAGGTAAATTGTGTTGAAGCGTGAGCAAGGCCGGCGGACCGGGAATAACAACTACTTGTATCGTTCAAAGTACTAGCAGCAACGATAACTGATGTGAAAGAAAGTTGTCCCAAAATGCCCATTCCATTACGTCACGTTTTAGTGTGAAAAAAATTCTCACTTGGTATGTGCGTGACGTTGTGGAAACTACAATTTTCATACAAATTTTTGGGACATTTTTTTAGAATCAGGATTGAATTAGGATATAATGACAAAGAGATAGAGCTAGTTTATTATTCAAATAGGCATATTAAACACCAGGATCGGTGTGAATCAGGTTTTCAATATTTATTTTAGAAAACGCCCATCTACAGTTAGACTAATTATTAGTTAATTGTGTAGAAGATGGTACGGTCGAGTTCAAAAACATCCTTAACAAGCTAACCTTCCAAAAATATATTTACACGACCTTATTGTCAGTGTGTTAGAGGCGTGTAAATATATTTACACGGCCTTATTGTCAGTGTGTTAGAGGCGTGTAAATATATTTACACGACCTTATTGTCAGTGTGTTATAGGCGTGTAAATATATTTACACGACCTTATTGTCAGTGTGTTATGGCGTGTAAATATATTTACACGACCTTATTGTCAGTGTGTTATAGGCGTGTAAATATATTTACAAGATCTTATGTCACTGTGTTGTAGGCGTGTAAATATATTTTTTTAACGTTGGCTTGTAAAGATGTTTGTGAACTCGACCGTACAACTACATTGTGAAAATAATTAGATTTGTAATTAAGTTAATTGATAGTCAATTCAGTGCTCAATGAATTTGTTATTTTTTTCATAAGGAGTTTGAAAGACTGCCATTATAAATATGGACTGTCGGTATACTTGTATTTAAAGGGGCCCACTAACTATCAGTCCGCCGGACGATATCGGCCTGTCAGTTAGAACAAAAATTCGACACTTCCGAACAACTGACAGGCCGATATCGTCCGGCGGAATGATTGTCAGTGGGCCCCTTTACTATTCACTTGACCTGTATACTTTGTGATAGCGAATATTTTAATACATTATTAGCTTTTATTCGCGTATATTGATGATTTTACTATTAGCCTCATTACATGCCGAAGCAAATAGAAAGTTTAATATTATTGTTTGAGACTATGGGCAATTTGTACAATCGAATATGGTGGCGGCAACTGTCATCAGAATCATCAGTTTCCTCTATAGCAAAATGTTAATGATGACAAAACGCTTTAGTAAAACCGACCCTAAGTAATACTTAAAAAAATAGACATGTACTTAGATATTTTTTTAAAATGTTAATCAAAATTCACTTGGACGAAACAAGAGTTGTCGATCGGCCGTCGGTCGTGACGTCACTCAGTGTCGCGCGCCCCCCCCACTTAATGCATAATAACTGTGTGTTGGCAAGCATGCTTTTGATACGTTTCGTTTCTAACATGCGTCCGATTTGTCTACGCTCACGTACGATAATCAATAATATATATTTGTTGAAGAAGCTTTGACTCCGAGTATTTTAGACGATTAAATACGTAGTAGCGATATGAAAAAAATGGAAATCAAACTACGAAGAAAATTTGATAAATTATTTGTGTAATGTTTTTAACGAACTGTTGTTGCTGTTTAAACTGTGCAGTCATTCGTGCGAAGCTTTCACTATTATAACAATTGCTTATTGAGTACAGATGTAGGTAGTGCATAATAATTTTTTTTCGTATTTTCACGGAAAAGTACGAACGTGTCTTTCTATTTCAGTCAGTCTCGGTACATAAAGTACTGAGGTTGATTGAAGTAGTGAGGTTCTCTCTCATCTGAAAGTTTTGTATCTTAATGTGTTCATGTAAAATAACTTTACGGGATCGGGATAGGCCTTACATAGTTCTCAATACCTCGAATATTCGGGTTAGCGATATCTATAGATATTTTATCCCACAAAATCGAATGGACCATATTTGCGTAGTCGTTATTGATATGGCATATAAATGGTTTTTATTTAAGCGACGAAGCCGCAAGGAATAATAAAGGCGTGATTAAACATGAGAGGTTGCTTTAGTTGCGTTCAATGTGGGGGCTCAGTTGCTCCAATCTTTTTAAATATCGTATGACGTAGACTTTTCGGCGTGCACTGTGTTTTATCAGATTACGTATTTATATAAAATATGTTGTTTTAAATCTATAATAAAGTAAAATTAATATGATGTTTTTTAAAGTGTATATTGCAAGCAATTAATGCAAATTAAGTTTTAGTCTAATTGGTGGAGACTTGCTCTTAAGTTGCCTTTAACAAATTTAAACGACGACATTCAGTCAACAGAATATTGAAGGAAATAGTTCAAGATAGTTCGAAGATATCGAAACAGACATATGTATTCATAAAAAATATATTTAAAAGGATTTTTTTAAATGGAAGTGCCAGTTATTATACGGTGAAATGGTCAATAAATATAATAATTAATTTTGTGTATGTCTTCCATCCTGAAAAGTTGCACACTTCTAAAGAATAAAAAAAAAAATAGTCTGCATGAAACACAGTGCGTGCAGTGATCGCTAGTGTGCTGCATGCCTTGTAATGTGTCCACGCGGCGGTTTCATCCATACGTAGCTAGGACCATCGTACGAACACACCTGCCCAAATCGTATATGGCATAATTCAGAATGGATTGTTACTAATAAACTCGACTAAGTTTTAAAGTACTCTAACATCACGGAACCTCTTGTACATACCGTTTGACTGTTTTTTGGCCTTATCAGAAACGAATCCTACGACTATTATTGTCATTAATGAAAAAAAAATACGCCTTGAAAATTATTTTTGGATTACAATATGAGAGTTAGAACTAGTCCGAGTTTTCATGAAAAACACTCAGAAGTAATCTGGCCGAAAGCGAAGTTTGTTTTGATATTCGGATAAATCACTATTTGTGACAACACTACTGAACACATTTTTGACAAATTTAATGTATATATTGATAGTATTTCTGGCTGACATCCTGTACCTGAATTTGCTAAATATTTACTGCAAATGAAGTTATGTTTGGTTTATTTTGAACACCGCGTCCGCATAGCAACTTTTTCTTTAGATAGATAACCTGAATGCCATAAAATATTTGCTCCTCAAAAATGTGCTCATAAAGGTGATACCGAACTATCAAATAATGACATAATCATAATTTCAGTATTAACTAAACAAAACTATACCTCTATCCAACATCTACGGTGTTTTCCTGTTGAGTTCCGAATAAAAATTGGTGGCTCAGTATGATGTGCCATTCAAAGTGTTATAAACTTACTGTATCCCAAATTGAGAGTGGCACTATTTTGATAAATTTTTGTGTAAAATGGATTAATTTCAATAACAAAATGAGTTCTGTGTTAACAAGACGATATCTTCCGATGGACACGAAGGAGTTAGTAGTGTATTTTTGTCAATTGACTGTAAAGATATCAGCAAAGATGAGAAAATAATAAAGACAGATAGTTATTTAAGTTTTTGTCCCCATCAAATAATCATATTTACATGTACTGAGTCATGATCTTGAATTTGAAAGTAATAAAGATAAGTCATACTGAACAACTTTCCTCACGGGACCAACCACATAATCGAGAAAAAATGTTTTTATAATTTTCATATTGGTCCCATGGAAGGATTTGTTAACCTCTCGAACGTGGATCCGCGCAGGTTTGGAATTCTAATTAATTATTTACATTAGAACTCAATACCTACTAACGTGGATCCGCGTTCTGGTATATGAAAGGTTAATTATATATGTATTACCGTTTTAATCACTTTGATATTGGCATTCAAGACTCCGTCCGTAATGTACCAGTGTTTTGCGTGAAGGTGACGATGTTGAAGTAGAAACGGATCCGATGCACTATACAAAATTAGACTTAGGAATCGGCCACGAAAAATACGACTTCGAATAACGAAAACCTTGTATGGTGATAGATGACAGCCTTAAACCAATTTCATTTGAATCAGTTTTTTCGTATTTATTATAGGTCTTTATTATTTTCTCACCTCTCTTATCCCTATTATAGTCCTCATATACTAACGAATTATCTTAAATTTTCAGTACCAACAAGCGCTCCAAGCCGAAAACCAGCGGCTAAAGGACGAGAACGGAGCCCTAATCCGAGTGATCAGCAAACTGTCCAAGTGAGCGCGGGCTTGCACAGGGTGGCATTTGAACAGTATTTAGCGGCACTATCCTTTGCTCATATCAAGTGGTACCTAGTCTAGCTTCACACCGCATAATATGTTATCTGAAGTAGGCCTGATGTGTTTTAATCTGGAGATGTGTTCGAATGATGAGTTCTAGCCGTTCTACTTGAATCACTAATATTGGTCCGATTTATATTTGAAATTAATTTATATTGAAGTATTGTGTTACTCACGTCTTTAAAAACAGTTGCGTTGACACGAATCCGTAAACTTAAGAGAAAAGCGGATAGTTGCTTTTTGTAGTCTCTCCGATTTTTCTTTTTTCCAAAGTTGTTAAATAAAAAAAAAAAAAAAAATAAGTCTAGTTCATCATTATAGTCTACAAAATCGCTGAAAAGAAATAAACGTCCACCTCAAAATACCTCATTAATTGTAAGAGGATCAGTACCCTGGTTTAATTAGTATCACCATGACATTTCAGTCTCGAGAGTAAAACACGTCAGGTAATATAAAATGAACTAGTATCAGAATCAGAGGTCCCCTTTGGTTGTCCTTTACGTGCCTCGCCTGACTCATTGATCTGGACTCGAAAAACGTTTTCAAAATTTCGGAAAGATGTGTAAAATTTTGACGAAGATCAACTGAAACAGAAACCGGCTATTGCGTGAGAAAATAAAACATAACGGGTGTTCAAAACATTCGGATAGTCATTTTATTGGCGAGATTAAAACTATGGATGAGATCGTCATAGTATCTTATTTTCCGCGATAAATATCTTACCAATTTTTATAGAATAATTGTAATTTTACAAACACGAAAACGAAGCATAATCTGGTTTTCTGTTGTCCAAAAGATTGTCCAATATTTGCATTTTTTTTACATATTAACTAAGAAAACCTTAAGGCAAAGAGAGAGAGTGACGTGTTACTGACAATAATATGTATGAATTCAGGCAGGCTAAGTATACGACGGTCATTGAGATGGTTTACTCAAAAGTGGGAAAAATTAGCTTTTTAGGGTGTCACTGCGCGTATCTATGCCGAATCGACTTAAGCAATGAGCACGAAGCAAAACTAATTGCAATTAGGTATATCGCATTATAAGGAAATAAATATGTTTCTGTTCAGTTTAAGCCGATATTACGGCTATGAAAAATATGGTGACACTCTTAAAACCCTTCGCGCAATGTTTATTTTGCATACATCAGTGAATGCGGACGAGCATTGGCAGATATATGTCCGTATTGTCCGTGCCGCGGTGTGAAGTTATATTCCGTTTGTATTTCTGTTTGTTAACTCTAGTTGTATTACAGTCGGCCGAATATTTCGACCGGCTCTTGCCACAATATTTGTAACCTGATGAATTTTTTTAATGATAATGTTTCAATTGACGACCGAATATCAAATTATTAATTATTGTGAGTTGATTTTTTATTCAAAAATGCATTATAAAAATTAAATTATTAAATGCATTATTTTGAAACCAAATAATATACAAGAAAACGATCGTCGATTTACATTATTTATTAATGAAATGTCATCGGACAATTACTCAAATCAACTTAAAAATATTTTATTCGTCATTATCATGAAATTATTTTTGTAAGGCAAAATGTATTTATGTTGAAAGTGGTATCAATTAGGATCAGTGTCTGTAGATTGTAATTAAGATTTTCATTAACTAAAAAAAAAAACAAATGTGCCTCTATTGATTCTTCCTTTTACGTTATAAAGTATTATAATAATATATTTATTGTCAGACGTACTTAGGGACAGGTCGGTGCGGGGTCGTGTGCCCTAATCTCAGTACACCGAAAGAAAAAATAGAACAGTAATCTTATAATGAAACTCCGATATGTTGTACTAAGTAAGAGTCAAGCCAGCCGGGTATAGTGGGTATAGTCCCGTTTATCCACTACAATTTTATCCTACAACTAAAGCTTAGAAAACTTGACTGTTGCGTTCGCCGTAATCTACGAATAGTGTAAAGTATCTATTGCGTGACAGTTCATGTCATGTTTCTTCAAATGTTCGTTGAATTATATAAGCGATATTTGGTTGACAATCGTAATGTATATTTGTATAAGAGTATTTGACATCATCTCTTCCTATTATATTATGAGATTAGAGTTATCGAAATAATGACATTAATACTACTGTCTGTGCAGTCACCTCCAGTATTTGAGCGGGCGACTGTTAAATGTGATTTTTATAAAACTTGACATGAACTTATACAAACTTTTTTATACACGTTAGAACTATGATTCATTGAGTTCCCCGCTTAGATGTAAGTGGCGGTGACATCGGCTTACAAATCATTTGTTTCACAAAGGTTCCAAATCAGTTGTAAACATTCATGTGACCGGTCCCGTTGTGAAGTAAGTGTTGAATGAATGGTAATACGCCGTCCCTATAGAGTCCGCAGTGTTGACCCTGATGTATTCCTAGATAATATAAGACGTGTAAAGTAGATTAGTTTTATGTTACTATAAATCGCGCTGCTGCGCCTAATAATTTCGTGTAGTTATATATATCTCGAATTACTAATATCTATTTATATACGCATAGTGTTTTTAAGCAATAGTTGAAAATTGGAAATGTGATATGTTAATTTTGTACGCACTGATAAGCATGTTATATGAATTTATTTGTTTTCTCTTGTGTATATTTAATGTGAGCATCGGACTTTGAACGTTTCGGGGCCATTCGAAGGACTCCTGGTATTATATTATTCATGGACTATGGAGTTACATTACTATTATGACCAGAACAATACTTAACTAGCACGCGTTAATATGATTACAATTATATGCTTATGGGATATCGAAGGTCCTACTCCTAACTATATAACGATAAACTATGCAAATACTATCTTAAAGTTACACGCTTTTTGCAACGCGGGACTTTACATTTGTGACAATAATATAGGAACCCCGACCCCTCAGGTGGGTATTTGTATAGTTTTGGCTGAGCGTGGGCGAGGTAGAATATAGTATGGAGGATTTAACATTGTGTGTATCAAGTCGTAAGCGCAAACTACGTGCATGCATTCATTTAATATAATTCATTTAAGTCAATTCAATTAATTATTCGCATGATCGTATACATAGTATTATGACAGGCCTTATTTCAATTAGGTACCTATAGTTTAGAATGACGTAACCTTGATTATGGAAAGGGCTCGGTGAGTGGATGAAGTGAAGCCAGCGTACTCAGCTTAGCCAGACTAGTCGCGCGGCGTGGCCTCGCCTGCCGCGGTTGCTTGCTACCCGACATCCTAAACATAAGGGGAGCATGCTTTCTGATAAGTATTTACCTTTTTCGCTCTGACGTGTAATTGCGTCCCCTCTTTAATTAGGGGACTTACTAAAATATATATAGGGGATACTATTCATTACAAATAATATGAATTATATTTGTTTAACTAATGCCGCTCGTGCGTATGGTTTAAAAGCAAAGAATGTAATAAATAAAATTATATTAGTTTAATGTTATTTAAAATGTTTACAATGCCGTCAACTTGGTCTATTGTATTGTATAAATTCGTAGCATTTTTTAATTTAGCGATTCTGATTTTTGTTCATTAAAGTTTTTTATTTATTTCCAGAGATAAGAGTTAAATGAAATAAATATCTTGATTAATTTATTTTTTGTTTTGTTTGTTTTTGTTCGCTTATTTCTTTATTATTCCTAATTAGAATTATTTTTGCCTTTGAATAATAGGCTGAATATTTTAATTATCAGTTTAATTGTCAGAATTGTCCTGCAAAATTGCGCTCAGTCAGTTCCTATAGAAAAAAATGGCTATGGTTTAGCAAAGTTTGACTATGCGTCGAGTGATTAGGCATAGGCTCTCGAAACGATACTAAAAATCGTGCCTTTATCTATCTATCTCACTGGATTTTGGCAATTCGTACGGATTAAGTTTTTGTCAAACACTTTGTTGCGCAAACGGTAGAGCAGCGGTGTAGCTGATCCTTATCCTTTGCCATGCTTTAGCATTGTTTTCTGTATTCCTAATTCCCTATATTATTTTTAAATATAATCATGCCAACATTAGGTTAATGTTATAAACAGCCAAAATGTTACAGCAGCATACGAATGGTTAACTTTCTTTGTATGATAAGGATTCTGATTGAATTTTTAGTCATCATTTTGGGCTAATTTGCATTTTTTCGAGAACGTTTTTTCTGCTCTATACAGCACAACCGAGGTTTGAACCGACGAATTTGACCACACCACACATATGAAAGGATAATCGATTTAGCATGGGCTTCCACAGAATTCAGTATTGGCTCAACTTATGTGCATAACTTCTGCATCTCAGCGGCACCGTCACATAATTAGATAGGAATAATCTGTATGTTTTTTTTAAATTCTATTTATATTAAGGAACTTGCCTTGTTCTCTGTTCATTGATTTAGTAACAGCAAAGAGAATGTACCATGTAAAAAGGTAAGTACAGCGAAAGTAGCCAAATATATCGGAACAAATCTTTACCATGAATACGAACGTAGATAAATGTTACGAAATCTATGGTCACTATAGTTGCTGTATTATTAAAGCAGTTCTGAGGTGGCCCTGCTGCATCACAATGACACTCAATGGTAACAAATATTCTACACAACATTGGACTTAAAGCGATCTTTAGACATAGCGACACAGTGGTCCCACACTGGCTATAACGCAGTGTGATAGGGACAACATAATAAAAAAACTGGAGCACCATAAGACAAAACTGATTTCATAGCAAATCAATTTCGCACGCACACACTCACTTATCGAGTTTGAGCAATTCACCTCTCGCATTAGGCCCAAGTATACTTTTGAAATGTATATCAAACTAGCATCTGCCATAGTTTTTCCCATTAATAATATTAGTAGGGATGAATCGTCATTATCTCTAAACTATGATGACGCTGCATTCAACTGCATCACCAAATCTAACCGAAATATTGAGATATTGTACAAAAAAAAACAGGAATCCAAGAACCAATACATACCTAATCTATAAACCTGACAGCTATTTTATAATGTTGACGGGTTTAAAAGGTACTCAATTACCAAATTTCCATTTATCTATGTACATTACAGTAATTAAGACAGTTTACCTTTACAATGTTACATACATATTAATATTATACTATTTAATATTTATAAGATATATCAACGTCTTTTGGAAAATGGTGTTCATATGTACCAAAAATATCTACTTCAGATAAACTATTCATACTATTTAACTTGTACCTAAACTGAACTAAGTATAAATTATATGTCATATCAAGGTAATATGTAAATAGTTAGTCGTTGAAACATGTATATTTTAAGGGCCGGTTGTACTAACCGTCGGATACAGTATTTACGTTTGCTAAGTTTGAAGTGTATGAAAATGTCGACAGTTTTCTTTATATATTTTTACCCTGTAGTGCAATATGTCCTAAATGTACAGTCAACGTCCAATATCTATAAATACCAAAATTATGATAACAGACGTGTTACCATAGTTTGGCCACTTTTACCGTCATTTATTTATTCGATGCTGACTGTACAAGACTGTAGACTCTAGTAATGAAAGTGCTCAGAATAAAGCTTAACTTTTTGGCACTGCAGGATGTAACCGTGAACTTTATTCGTGGGTGGATCAACTTATTTTTGTTGTTATTTTCTCCCTTCAGCCAGGCGACTATGCTTATAGTTTGCTGTAAAAATGTTATAAGATTAGATGGGGCAAGTGAAACGCTTGTCAGCATCATTGGCCACATTATCCAATAACAAAATAGCAACTATAGAAAATCGTCCTGTACTTAGATGACCCCTCACGGAAAGGGCTTAGAACTTAAATAAAAATGTATAGGTTATTTTAATTACCATTAAAGCAAGGTTTTAAGCATCCAAGAGTTTTAAGCATGGAGACTATATAAAGGAGTCAAATCTCTATGTACGAAGTGTCCATCAAAAAACAGTAATTAGGCGGCGCCACCATACACCGAAATACTACCAAAAACAACCTAAGTAATTTGGTCGAGTTATTTGTTGCCTTATATGCACATATGGTTCATGTTATACTCATGTCCCAGAGCCTAACTAGCGCCACCGGAGAGATTAGGAACTATTATTTAAAGCTGAAAGCGGTCACTTTTGCAACAATTCTGCTATAAGAGATTGGCATCCTTTCTATACCATCCATAGTTTTAAGAATTACCCAGGAGTCTGTAACCATGGCAACGAATGACAAGAAAAACCTGATTCACCCTCGTTCGTTCATCTATTTGCGCTTTGAGCAACACCGGCTTCCGACACGGTATTTGCGTCTATTGCTGTTGCAAATTCAAGCGATAAAATAGCAGTAGTAAACCACAGTTAACGTTTTCAAAATGTTTCATCTTTTACGGTTTGTGTAGTTTTTTGGACTGTACCTACCAACACAGGTGCCTTGTGACGGCGAATTTTTGAAGACTGCTTTTCCTGCTGCTTTTTGACTCTTCCATGTTTTTATAAGCTTTTTATTAACTTGCAATGTACATATAGTACGAATTATCTGTAATGATTTTTTCGCCCAAACCCTAAGCTGTTAAACATAAGGCATTGTTTTTTTGTGCGCCGCGGTGGCTACCTCATTTCTCTACAGCACTAAGGGGCCTAGTCACCTTGACTAGGCCAGTCAAGGTGACAATAATATATCGATAAACGCTAAAAGAAAAGATAAAAATGTATCGGGATGACAGATGCTACGTAGTCACAAGAGTATCCATTTAGATCTAGGAGGATATAACCAAACGGAGTAGCCATTAACAGGCGTTCCCCTCTGTCGAAAATAGTCGGCCAATGGTCAATTGGTCATACACAATGTATGGACTGACGTTTATTTGACGTGGCTATCTTGACGTTATGCATACATTTGACGTTGCCCTCCCCCGCAAAAATCGGCACTTTTTTGTACAGAAAATAGGGAATATTACGCAAAACTCGGCATAAAGGGCGTCACTAGCACAATTATAGGGCCTATCGCGAAACATGAAACTCGAAAGTTTGGTTTCTGCCTCTCTATCATTCTTGCGTATTCGATCGATAGAGAGGCAGATAACGAAATTTCTATTTTCGCGTTTCGCGGTGGCCATCTGTAAACAAACCACTTTGATGCATCAACGACATAGTAAAAACTTTACAAAAAACTGCCTTTAAGTTATATTTGGTAATATGTATTTGTTTGAGGTGCGTGAGATCTGGGGCCTAACAATAGTTATTTGTTGAATAATTTTAAATTATCTATTATGTATTTTATTTGTTGAATGAGTTATCTATTATGTATTGGTATGAGAGTATTATTTGTTTCGATTGTTTTTTTCTGTCAACGTTTGTCATATTGGCTAGGCTCCCTGATATTATTATCGCTGACTTATATTCCAATCCACTGTGAATATGATAATAATGTATATATATTTTATATTACAGGATTAGGTTATATGTTTGTAGATAGACGCCAATTATAAACATTTACATCATATGTTAAAGCTATCGTTGTCTTCTGTAATGTCTTGTCAATTTTATACAATAAACTAATTGGGATTAATGCTCGGCTTTTATTAATATTTTTAACCTATGTAATGATAAGGAACCTGACATTATCTATATTATGATCAGCTGGTTTTTTTTTCTTTTGTTACCTTTAACACCCACATGCACCATTCCACTAACCCGGGTTAACCGTGAGTTACCATGGTTACCAGTACAATTTGACACTGGGTCAACGGTTTAACCGCTTAACCCCGGGTTAGGGGGATGGTGCAAGTGGGCCTAAGAAAATCTAGTGCATACGTACTGGTAACCAGTGGTTTTTTTCTTAGTAGTTGGTGGAAATAACTCAAATTAACGAAATAAAAAAAACTTTCACATTGAACTCATATATTTCAACAAATCCATCTATGAATTATTTCGATTTATTCTATAAAAAAATAACAATATTTAGGTATGCTTTATACAATTTATTCCTAATGAACACTTATTGGAACAATTGAACAAAATGTAGGTATTTTATTGACAGGTTCTGACAGTGCAGTGCAGGCAAGCCTTATACATAATATTATGCATAATGTAGTAACTCGGGAGTCCCAATTAATATTAGTGGCACTTACACTTTTCAGAAACTGAATGGTATTTTAAATAAGTGTACAATCAAAAATTACGAAAATTAAATCATTATTGCATCATTCACAGTAGTTTTCTTCTTGATCTGTGTATAAACCAAAAACATAAGTTCAAAATTGCAATAAGTATTAGATTTCTTTTTACATTATTATTGTCTAGGTACCTATGATATAATTTCGCAATTCACTGACATACACAATCATTTTATTTTAGACTACGATATAAAGGACTTACAGATATTTTACAAAAGTATACAGATTATTATAATAAAACTACCTATTTAACTATCAGTAGAGTTCATTTTGTGTTTAAAAGAATGACGTTTTAGACCGCGGGCCAGGAACAGATTTCCATGATCAATCGCCTCCCGGGCGAAAACTCGTATAGTGGTTAACGGCTATGTATGATGAACCCTCGTGAACGTCAGCTGCCGCTCTGTTGGTGGGTTGAGGAATGGCAGCAAATAGTCTAAAAAATTTTTTTGACATCGCCTCCCGTTTGATACTTTGTCAGATGATATTGTTAATAAAAAAATCCTCAGCCGGTTGTATCGCGGTGGAAATACCGTGTTACGCGTTTCGGTGGCTGCCATTCCTCAACCCACCAACGGAGCGGCAGCTGACGTTCACGAGAGTTCATCATACATAGCCGTTGACCGCTATACGAGTTTTCGTCCGGGAGGCGATGACTGACGAAATTTGCGCCTGGCTCGCGGTCAATATCCTCGCAGCGAATAAAAGTTTGACACATAAAATTGAAAAATAATGTTAGTCAAATAAACATGCTTAAATCTTACATGATTCACTATTAAATAGTTATTTGTTTTACAAGGGGGCAAAGTTGTTGTTTAACCTCTCGTGCTAATTGATATCCGAGCAAGCGAAAGATTTCAAAATTGAACCATGAGCGTAGCGTTACAAATTTTGCCACCGAGTGAAACGCAAAAATTTTCACCACACCAACACAAGGAAAAAACTAACTGCAAAATACCAAACAAAATCAAAGCAAATCGATTCAAAATGAATTTTATTATATATTTATCATTCAAAATCATCATTTAAAAGGAAATTCTACCAGCATACATAAGAAAACAACACAAATTTGATTACTTTGCTTCACATGTAAATAAAATGCAACTTTCTTATCAGTTTTTGAACAGTCAAGAGAGCCTTTACCAGCTGGTGTGATGAAAACAATTTTATACTTAGTCCCTCTTTGCAGCGAGTCCAAAAAAGTAGAGTACCTACTGTTTCTCAAAGTGGCCGTCAGGGATTTAAAGTAGGGTATACTTTTTAATATGACCTATCTCTACTAGAACTCAAACGAGGTAAGTAATAACTAATTAAAAAGTGCTTTCCCAGCACTTAGTCATTATTGATGACACAACGATATCAAGTGGAAACACCATTTCTAAATGGGTATTTTTAAATTGAACAATAATAACACAAATGACATGATATACATAATTGATTAAACAAGACGCGTAATAGGCTAAATAATAGGTACAAATAATAAAATAAATAAATTTTATAGGACATTCTTACACAGATTGTCCCACGGTAGCCCAAGGAGGCTTGTGTTATGGGTACTCAGACAACGATATATATAATATATAAATACTTAAATACATAGAAAACACCCATGACTCAGGAATAAATATCTGTGCTCATTACACAAAATAAATGCCCTTACTGGGATTCGAACCCAGGACCATCGGCTTCACAGGCAGGGTCACTACCCACTAGGCCAGACCGGTCGTCAAATAAATAGCTAAATAATAGGTACTTGTTATGCCAAGAAAAGTTTGCAGAGATTTTGACAGCACACGCAGTGCAGGTGTTATTTTAACGTCAAATTTCTATGAAATTATGACGTATAAATAAAACTGGCACTGCGTGTACTTTCCTTGGTCTAACTCCACCTAACTACTGTAAAAAAGTCATTACATTTCAATAGAATTGTCACAGGAAAATATGCGTAAATTTAGTAACTAAGAAACTACTTTCGTATGTTTTTTTTTCTTAAACAAGAATTCATTATTTTTAGAAAAAAAAACCTTTTTACGCCGAAACAAATAGCCACATTTGTTTATTTTTTTGTACCTTTCTAGGCGGGTGTTTTAGGGATTTTTTTATTAGACCTGATCAAAAACACTTTACAGATGTAGTGCATAATTGTTTTCCATCGTATTTACTCGGAAACGTTCTTATTTGTCATGCTGCTTCAGTCAACCTCACTACTTTTTGTACCGAGACTCACTGAAATAGCAAGACACGAAATAATTATGCACTACATCTGTACATTATATATACTTAGAACATGTGTCTTCCATTTCTGGTCTCGCTGCTAGAGGATATATTTTATGCCTAATGAGAAAACCAATTTATAAGGAACATAATAACTAGACCTAAGGTATGTACGTCGTTAAAAAGAAGAAGAAATAGCAATATTATTTTGGCATCAAAATGATCAATATCTATGAATCACCTAGAAAATTGTATATGTAACAAAATAAATAACTATATCCTCCTACAATATCTACAACGGTTCGACGGGTCTGGATTTAGAAGAATATTAAACTCAGTTCAGATTCTAACTAGTTTTCGGACAGTGAACGGACGGTATTTTCCCCCGTATCCCAGTATTCTCAACTTCATCTAAGTATATGCAAGCGTATCGGTTAATCCCCGAACAGTTTTCTATTTCGAGCATAAACTAATATGTCACTAAAGTATATACCTAATCAAACTGAAAGAGTCTGAACTCTGAACATACGTCAATTTTTTTTGTCGAATATCCGCCAAATATGTACATTACCACTTACATACTAAATAATAAATGTTACATTGTTAATACTTTCGGATCACATAAAACTAACGATACAAAAATGTGAGCTGAAAGTAAGTATTTTGTAAAAATCATAAAAGAAACAGAGCGATAAGAATAAGATTGGAAAGAAAACCAAAATATTTTTATCTACCTCTCTATCGCCTGCAAGAGTGGTAAAGAATATGTTTTGATGTCGGCGGTAAGCACTCAGATTACAAAGACAACGAAAATAAAAAGAAAACATCTTGTTACAATTGTGATTTAGTTCTTACATTATAATAACTTTATACTAGAAAGGCCTACATTAAATATTTCGGCTATATTTAATCAAGAAATGAATGCAAATTTAGATATGTTATCTATCTAACATTTTAGTAAGCATGCATTTTCTGTCACTGATTCGATAAATTTTAGTAAGCACTTAACATAATGAATTAAAATGCAATTTACGATATAAATTTTAAACTAATTATTATAAACATGAATAATTCATACAATTCCAACACTTTTACATCTTTGGTTCGTACCTAGTAAGGGTTGGTGATCACTTCCCGCCTTCGCTCACGCATTAAATTAACATTAAGCTATTTACACACCCGACTGTTGCGTTTTTATAATAAAAAAAACTATTTATTATATACGGTGTTTCCTGTAACAGGAGCAATAAATTAAACTGGAGGCTGTACGCCTAAACTGATCAACATTTGTTCGGCAACTTTTTAAAATTATGAATTTTTAGATTATACCTTTTTCATACTAATTAAATATTATTTTCAATGTACGCCATCTGTGTGTTTGACGTTGCTTGTCATCCTTTAAACATAACAAATTTTGCAATACATTCCGTCTTAGAATAAACTTTAAAGTGTAATTAAAATCAAAACACAAGTTATTTTTAAAAGTAGCTGAACAAATGTTGGTCAGTTTGAGGAGTACAGCCTACAGCTTAACTTATTGCTCCTGTTACACCCGGTATAAGTTTATAAACCATGGGAACATTAGTCAGCTAGAAAATTATTATAGGTAGGTAGGTAAAGCTATAAATTTCCGAATAGATATAATACATAGTTCGTACCTACTTAAAGCACTCCCAAAGGCCATCTCCGATTAAAAATTTCTATAGATCTGCATAATGGAAGCAATATTTGTTGTAATTGTCTTTTTTAGTGATACGGGAGGCAAACAAGCAGACGATTCGCATGATGGTAAAAGAGGGGTTGTAAGTGTGTTGCCGACCTTTAAGATGGAAGTAGAAACATTTTTTTTGAAGGTTTGAAGATCGTAGGTATCTTGTGAATTAATATGATTATTATACATATTCTCTCGGAGATGTTACCATTAACTTTTTAGATAACGCAGCCGGGTAAAAGTTATTATAAACTACAATTTATATCGGTTTAAACCAAGTCTACAGAAAATGGTAACCATTACATTATTGACCATTAAGATCTTATGTTACCATAGGTTCATTGTGAATAAACGATTTCATTTATTCATTCATTCATTGATTTTGTGAACGTTAAAAAAAAAATTGTAGGTTATCACTTGACATTTTACGAAAACAAAATCAAACCAATTTGTCAATATGTCAATACACTTATTCTTAAAAATAAAAAGCGACTACGAATTATGACACAAAAACGAGTCAAAACCAAGCGATTTAAATGGCTATTTGGTTACCTAAATTCGTGAAAGTATAGCACATAACAACTTTCCTTAACGTTTACACATAGTAAACTAGAAACATCAAGAAATACAAAACATACTGAGACATGTCAACGTCCTCGACTGTAGTTTTCAAATGAAAAACAACAATACTTACCGTAAATAGGTCAAAAGCTCCCAACTATATGGTCCAAAATTAATTCGAATATCTTCGTTCAGGTGCGACTATTTTTCAAATGTATTAAAAATTCCCACAAATCCAAAAAGCACACTGCTATTTTAATACTTTAGTCTCTGGCAAGCTCGGCCGAATTTCACCTTCCCGTACAAAAGGCTCATTTTAAAACTACGTGTTGGATTGTAATGAAACTTTGCACATATGACATGAAGTATATCTAGGTCTGTAATTAGTATATATAGCTCTGGTATACAAAACAAACGAAATAGAGCAAAAACAAGTTATGTGTGAAAAACTTAAATTCGATGTATTTTTTATATTCTGAAGCTACATAAACTAATTACAGACATAGATATACCTTATCCTATTGTAAGTACTAAGTTTCAGAGCAATCTAGCAAGTCGTGTTAAAATGAGACGTAACTACGTTTGTATGGAGAACGGGGTCTCCTAATTACGTATTGAACTTGTGGACTATAGCTGTGGTACCAGACTCTGCTTAGTTGGCTGGTTTTACGGTAAGTAAAAATTACATCAGTATGGCTCTTACACTCTTAGTCCAATTCTAAGTTCGGCAGTACCAAAACTCGATTTAACATTTTGTTAAATTTCAGAATTGACAACAAATCCTTAAAAACTCGTAGCAGCATATTAGCGGACCGCGACCCCGTTAATAGTGACGACCGCATTCGGCCCGGTCGGCTCCGGTTCGTAGGCGGAGTCGGTGTCGCTTCGTCGGCCGTACGCCGCGTTGTCGGCCAGGTGGTCGCTGTAGGGCGAGTCGTACACATTATCGCTGACGTGGTCATAAATGTGGCGCCCGTTGGTGTCGTGCAGCGTGGCGTAGCTCATGACTGCTGCGTTCTGGTCCTCCTTGCGTTCAGCGCCCTCTATGTTTTCGGTGTTCTTCACTGGTGTTGATTTTCGACTGGAAGAGATGTGGATGCTTCGTTTATAGTGGATGGTATAAGAATGTGGCACGTATTGAGACGATTCGAACGAAACAAGCTTTATGCGGTTGCGGAATTTTGTCACTGAGTCTTTAAGGTATATGCAGACCAGCCCTTTGATGGTATATTTGTGTGGCTTAACTTCAAACTCGGGTAAATCCATTCGACATTCGACCCTCTCAGCAAATATCTACCCTATTACCTTTTATTAATACCAAAATCGCATAGTCTGACAGATGGATGTACCCGAGTTTGAAGTGAAGCGACTCATTTGTTACACATGCATCTTTAATTTTATTATCTTGATACACGAATCTCCGTGAGCTCGGCGTCGGCGAAAGCTGGCATGATATCGCTCTGGAGTCTGGACCGGGCAAAGCGGCGTGCTCTTGTGTTGGAGGCCAACACTCATTTTCGGTCATCGCGCGAGCCAAGTAAGTAAGTAAGTACATACACTGTCGTGTCTAGATGTGCCTAACCATCAAAATAAAAATAAACGACACGCTTTATCTACAATAAGGTTTAAGAAGAAGAATAGTACTAAATGCCATTATACCATGGGGTCATTAAACCCAACTTATATGTCGAACGTACATCATAGGCACACCTTACTTGTACAGTACCTAAGTGCCCCAATTTAAGTACCCACGTCGCCATACTAGCTGTAAGTTATAGGTTGATACCTATGGCCAGTGGCGTAGCGTGAACTAATCTAGCCGTGGGCGAAGACCACATCTACGAGGCTCCCATAAGTGCGAAGCCGTGGGCGAAGGCCACACCTACTAGGCTCCCCTAAGTGCGAGGCCGTGGGCGAAGACCACATCTACGAGGCTCCCCTAAGTGCGAGGCCGTGGGCGAAGGCCCTATTCGCCCACGCCTAGCTACGCCACTGTACCATAAGCATTATTCATCTAAATCGGAAATAAAGGTTCAGGACACTCACAGTATCAAATAAATAGCTCCCAGCAGCACCAGCAAGAACAGCACAACCCCGCAGCCAATCCCGACCCTCAGCGGCAGCGTGCTCGTTTCAGCCGCCTCGTTAATGGCTATCTCGCAGCTGGGCTCATCGCCGGACCAATGGCCGTCGTCCATACACTTGCGGAGGAAGGGCCCGACGCGCTGGAACTGCGGGAGGCAGTGGTACTCGATGGAGCTGCCGAAGAGGGTGGAGCCGTTTGCTATGATGACGCGGCCGTTGTCTATCGAGCCGGGTGGGTGGCAGTCGATAGCTGGAAAAACGGAAAAGGTTAGGTGGCTGTTTTTTTATATGATCTGGATGCAAGTAATTTAAGCCAAGCTGGCTGTAAGAAGCAAGAAATAATGATGATACAAGATGGAGCATATAACACAACGAGTGGACATCACACATCCCGGACTAATTCAGTAGGCAAGCGGGGCAGCTTATTTCGTTGCGTCCACGTTTACGAACTCATGTAAATTAAAAATATCTACAAAAATTGAGCTGTTATTTTATAAAATGGTGTCAAATGCAAATTATGCTGCTCACGGAGGAGCATTTTACTGGACTGGCGGTCACGTGTTTCGTAAACGCTCCATAATACCGTGTCTGTTTAAGTAGTCTGTGGTGGGGACCCTTAACTAACACCCTGTGAGTGAAGAGGAACCTAATAGTGTACGCTGCCTCTGTTACTCACGTGCGCAAGATGGCGGCGTCCCGCTCCAGGCTCCTTTAGGCAGACAAGTCCTGGACTGGTTTCCTTTAAGCCGGTAGCCTCGCTCACAACGGTAGTGGGCCTCGCCACCAATGCTGCGAGTCCAAGTCTCGACATTGAGGCCGACGCCGCCCTTGATTTGTTCCGAGGGGTCTGAGCAAATTATTTCTGTAGACGAAAGGGTTTTGTTAGTCTTGGGCAGATTCTTAACCTTTAGTGGTAAGAGATCGCTCGACGAAATGCTGTTTGGAAGTAGCCAACAGTTAACGACAAATAAAGGCAACGCTTGGATGACTTTATACCGCGGCTGAATGATGATCCCTATGACAGTTTCAAATGTCTTTTGCTTGGGCTTAATTTAATAAATAATTGAAGAAATATGTTTCCGTATTTTTACTACTAAAATGTTATATTTCTAAATTAATTAATGTGTTTAACTCCAAAAAATATCTAAGTACCAACATTTTACGTGACAGCTACTCCATATAAAAATGATCTGTCATAGGGAGCATCATTCAACGCGACAGGAATAGGTGGTCTAACGTGTCAACATTACAGGCTATGGAACTCTGGTTGAAATTAAGTAGGTACCTAACGTAAAAAGACCTATCAATTAATCACAATTAATTTCGACTAGAATTTTCAAATTTTGATAAACAAGACTAAATATTTCGTAAAGACCAAAGTTACGCTCGTAGGCTCACCTTTGCACACGGGAGCCTCAGAGCTCCAAGTGCCGTTGTCCTGGCACAGTCTTCGAGACACGCCATCTAGCTGCCAGTGTTCATCGCACTCGTAAAGGGCTGTGGCGCCGTAGTACGTCGCATTCGTGGCTAGTGTCACCTTGCCGTTCTCCAGGCGGCCGGGGTTGCCGCAGTCCACATCTGAAGAAAAAGGAGTAAGTTAGGGTTTATAAACTAAAATAAAGGTTTACAGGGCTGCGCAGTAAGTGCTACAGGCTTACGTCCGACCGTCATTTATTTCATCCAAACGCTCGGCGCGTACGTTCCGTGGTCCTCAAGTTAGCGAAACTATAGGTACCAGCCTACCAGCGGTCCGACCACTCTTGACCACAACCTTACTGCCATAACTAGAAATAAAATATACTTACATTGGCACCTCGGCGTGGATCCGCTCCACTGCCCACTATCCTCACAAGTAGACAGGCTTTCTCCAACAACCTAAAAAAATAAAGAATATTTCATTGGCTAAGTAAACGTGAATACTTTAGTGTTTTTTTTTTTGACAATTAGATTTTATTCTTTAAATTCTTCTAGACTAGTATGTTTTATGTGTAACGATTTTAATGTGAAATTCTTATTATTAAGTCTAACATTTTAAATAATTGAATCTTTTTTAAGAATAATTGCATGAATAGACTGTTCTGATAATGTAATTAGATTAAGATGATATATGTGTAATATACATACATACATACATACATATAATCACGCCTATTTCCCGGAGGGGTAGGCAGAGACCACGGATTTCCACTTGCTACGATCCTGACATACCTCTTTCGCTTCCTTCACTTTCATAACATTCCTCATACACGCTCGCCGGTTCATGTGTAATATGACGATTTAAAAGTGCTTGTTGCTAGTTGCCTACATAAATAAAGAATAATTATGTTGGCTTTGACTTATAACTATTGTTATCAAGGACATGTTTGTATAAATTAGGTATTTGCGATATACTTTATTTGAAGTGTCATCTCACCTTGTATCCCCTCTCGCAGCGATATTTGACAAGCGCGCCGATACGGTATGTATTCCCGTTGCCCGCGCTCACGGAGGTCGAGGTTCGAATCATGGTGCGGCCGTGCATCCGATCGTTGCCGGTTACCGACACGATGCTGTTCTCGGCCACTATCGGCTCTGGGCAGCGGATTTCTGTGGATTTTTTTTTGTATAAAACGATACCGTAGGTATATTTATTCTTTTATTGTCCATAATCTTCCAACTATAACCCGAAACTGGCACGGATATCTTTGTTTATGTGTGACTATATGGACGGTGTTTTTAAACTCCGTTAACTTCTGGGTATGGCTAAGTACATTAATTAAGGCCGTTCCATCGGTTTGCCACTATCACTGTCACATTTCACAAGAAAGAACGGGAAAGACCATGCGCGCCAAGTGTCAATTTTGATCGAATTGTGTCGATTTTTATTTATTTTAAAAACGTTGCCTTACAATATCGAAATTAGAAAGCTGTGAAATTACTATTTAAGTTAAGATTGTTATTTTTTTTGTTTATAGTCTTACATAATAAATAACCGAGTAAAGTTTGATTAAAAGTCCGAGTTAGAGGTTACTTTGGTAATTAATTGTATCGAGCGAAGTGTCATAATTCGTGTATCGGAAGTTGTGTTATTAAAGATAATATAATTAACTACATATATTTTTTCCACGTCTACGAATATCAATGTCTCTTAGAAAATATAATCATAATAAGGAGATTTTTCGCCTTCTGGCTTAGGGAACGGCCTTAAGGAAACTCAATGGCGGCCCCGCGTGGCGGTGGTTCGTGCCGTAGTACTGTATGACCGAGATGTTGCTGTCTCTCTCTAGCACTCACCTTCACACCTGGGCGACGCGTCGCTCCACTGGTGGTCCGTGCCGCACTCGCGGCGCACAGGCCCCGCGAGGCGGAAGTTCGTCGTGCAGGAGTATTGTATGATGCTACCGAGATGGGTGGTGCCGTTCAGCAGCTCGGCTGCTCCGTAGGTCAATGGTGGCAGCTTGCCGCAGTCCACATCTGTTCAAAATAAAACATTTTAAAAACTAAAACCTTAGTAGAACGTGATACATTAACTAACAAACTGTAGTCTGTAACAAACTTTATTATGGAACGTGATACATTAACTAACAAACTGCATCACTACTGTCCCTTGGACAACGGAATAACAACTCCATAAAGTAGATACACTCTTATACTTATCATTAATCATTATAAACACGTCGCCTACTTAATTACCTACTTCTGCTGCTGACTGAAAAAGATTCATGAGGAAAAGCTAAGAAAATATCATGCTCTCGAAACAGCTAAAAAAAGCGCTTTCGGCGCGACATGTTTTGGTAACTTGTGTAAGCGTGTCTAGGTCCATATGTTTTGTAGTAACGCAATCCGAAAGTACAATAAGTATAGTACTTAATTTTCGGCGAGGCCGAAAAGTTTGGTAGTTTTTGGCCGAAACGTAACCTTCGGCCGAAATAAGATTTTTATGTCGAAACCCGCCGAAACTGAAACATCGGTCGGACATCGGTGGTAAATAATTGTCATTGATAATGCTAAAAGACCCTTCTTTCCATTACCCCATGGCCAGTAATAGGGGAAAAGTGGCATTTCAATTTTAAGAGCCAATATCATTACATTATTTCTGCACAAATGGAGCGTGGAATTAGCTAATGGCTAAATCCTATAGAGTTATTAAGATTAGGTACCTACCCCATGCACCTAAATTCATTTGAGCGTGAAACCTGTCAGTCAACGCCTGTGGCAACAGCCATGTTTTATATGTCTGTTGTGTTTATAGTTTATGATGGTTCATTATTTTTGTATGTGGGTATACAAAAATAATGAGCCATCATAAACTATAAACTGTGAGACTGGTTGTACATGCAAAATCGATTCATAAGGCTAGTTATACAATACAACTATACTCAAGTAAAAAAATATATATATACGCGATAAAGCTACGCCGGCTCCAACCCTACACCTCTGACCCGAAAAGATTTAATTCCCTCCTAAATTGTAGGAGGGTATCCCAATATGAGACCGGCAACAAACTCGGCGGGACACATTTCATTATACTTTACCTAAGAGACTAAGACCACAAATTGAGTAGAGACGATTAGTGACATTTAAGCCGTATTGTAGTTGACTACAGCGAGGTTGAAGGTTTTGCTGCAGATTATTCAAGGGGCAAGTAACTTACACTCGCACTTGGGCGACTCGCCCGACCACTCGCCGTCTTGCTGGCACACGAGGCTCCGCTCGCCCACCAGCAGATGCCCGGCCTCGCAGTGGAAGTCGATCGTAGAGTGCACGTTGTAATCGTAGGCCTCCATGTAGCCGCCCGCCGGGACCTCGGGGTCCGCGCACGTTATCACTGGGGACAAAAGTCACATTCAATTTCACAGTAATTGTGTCGTTGTTATCATACAGCTTGGGTACGGTAACAGATGTCGTCTCTATACAATTTAATAAAAATTTTATTGAGATGACATCTGTCACCGTACCCAAATTATATAGAAGCGCGCTCCAAACGTCAGCCTACGACCGACTATTGACCATGAGGGTACTCACGCTCGCAGGCAGGTATGTCGTGGCTCCATTTCCCGTCCCTGTTGCACTGCAGCGTGTCGGTGCCCTGCAGCCAGTAGTCCGGCTCGCACGCGAACGCCACCACGGAGCCGTACGTGGTGGTCCCGTTGAGCAGCCGGAAGGAGCCCGCGTGGATCTGCGCGGGCGTGCCGCAGTCAACGTACTTGCAGGAGGGCGGCGTGCCCGACCATGAGCCGCCGAGGGTGCACGTTACGCTCTGTCAAACGAATCTCATTAATTCTTTGACCGCCAAACGCCAATGACGTCAACATTCCGACATACGTCCGTAATTTAAATAATTTTTTATTTACATTGAGTAGCGACTATGTGTATTTAGATTTAAGAAATATATATATATATATAGAAACTTAATTAAAAATATTGTTTTACTTTATGCCTATTGGTTGTATTGGACAAAAACGAGGAATGCATTGTTTTTTACTGTATTTATAAAAATTATCATTTACTTAGTACGTTTCCGGGACTTTAGTCCTGGAAAAAAATGTGATCGTAAGGCAGTCTCCACTTTATGACTATGTTCTACCAAGTTTTGGTATTTATACTCTGCCTATTCCGATCACTTAGTCACTCTCACTGATAATGAGTGTGTGAAATTATATGGAGGGTAAGTAGAAGATTGGTAAATAGGTTTAATTATTTTCGGAATTATACACTACCGCTAAAAAGTATTTAGGCACCCGCAATTTTCACCATACACCACACATTGTATACAAAAATTATTTTCAAAATCATACTGTTCGATCGCAGGCAAATTACTCTCTTATATGTTGGATTGAATTTTTATTTAGGTAAATATATTGAGCCTCAAATTGTTTCCAAAGACATCTTTAAAATTTCGAGTTTACTTTATGCAACGATTTAAAAAACCCTCATGTACTAGTTCATACAAAATAAAACGATTTTGTAATGGAAAACGATTTATGGATTTTTTTACGCTTTCCATTTGCTAAATAGGCAATGTACACGAATATTCTGCACATCATTTTAAAGCTCGATATGTCTGTTAAATTAAAAAAATAAACTGCACAAAAAAACTGTTACCCGACTGCTGCGACTAAGCTGTATAATTCTGAAAGTCGATTTTGTATACAATTGTATGGAAAAAAATACGAGTGTCTAAAATAGTTAAGAGCGGTAGTGTAGGTATATCTAACATAAAAATATATCCCCAATTTTATTATTCAGCGAGGAAAAATTTGACTACGCCTGGCCTGCCACGTGAAATTTACGCCAACGCTGACGCCAACTATCCCCTTAACGCAAAAATCGAAAATGTTTACACCGATACACGATACACATTTCATCTACACGTTTTTTTTAAGTCCGTTCATTTTAAGGGTTCATTCCTAAGCTTAAATTAAGTAACTTTGACAAAGAAATCGGTATTAACTCCATTTTGGAGATAAACAATGATTTATTTTTATCTGATAAGGCCCCTACGACCATCCGACCGACCGAGGCCTTAGGGCCTGTTTACATATTTATTAGTGTTTAGTATGAGTTTATACATTTGCTACTCGTACTAAACGCAAGTACTATCTCCGACTATCGATATTCGAGATGTCATTGGTATGTCATAGTTTTCAATTGTTTGTGGGATTTAAACATAACGACCTGCCCCGGCTTCGCACGGGTTACCCTTAACAAATTATACACCTAAACCTTCCTTAAGAATCACTATTGATAGGTGAAAACCGAATGAAAATACGATCAGTAGTTTTGGAGTTTTTACGAACATACAGACATACAGACAGACGCGGCAGGAGACTTTATTTTATAAGATGTTAGATGTTCGTGTTACAACAACGCTATTAACTAATTACCTTTTACGAAAAAGTAATTAAAAAAATACTATGCCTTTCAGTTTAATTAATTGTACTTAGCCATACCCCGATGTTAACGGAGTTTAAGAAACACACCAATTACCAATGCATCAACGAATTTGTTTCAATCCGCTTTTCAGCGAGCCATCGGAAGCGCCTGGGGCTGACATATTAATTAAGCGGGGAATGCAGATCAATCCGGGTTGCAATTACTACGTGTCACAAATGAACAAAACCGCAGATCAGGTGGTCAATGCACCGGCGTTATACCTGCTTCTAAACACTGTTCTGTAGGTACTAGGTACCCTATATCGCCGCTATACTTACTCAACCTCGTATCTGCAACACTCATTTGATGACAAAAGACCCGTATTCTGAATGAAAGAAAAGCGACATTTCCATCAAATGATTGTTGCAGATATGCGGTTGAGTAAGTATAGCGACGATATAGTTTGCTATACACGAGCGAAGGACTGTTCCTATTTAGCAGAGTGATAAGTTATTTCTAATAATGCGTAGGTAGACACTATACAGTACCGGGCAATAATATATCACCATGTTTTTACGGTATAATTTTTTATTTATTTAAAAGTTTGTGAGTGACTTCAACCTCACTGCTTTAGTGTCTAGTAGTATTCCTTTGTACGGGCGATAAGAAAAATTGGTCTCATGTAATGGTTTTTTTAGGTTATTTTTTAAATGTATTGTTAACTTAATTTTTTACTAAAGGTTTTTTAGTAATATGCTGAGTATCCTATTGTAATTCACAGTATTTCACTGCAATATTCATCATATATTTGTACTATTTTGTATAATATGCAATCTACAAACTAACCTATATTGTTCACTCTATACAAGCTCATACAAAAACACTCAAAGGTGATATCTTATTGGCCGGTACTACTACTAGAACACACGTGTAAATATATCTAAGTATATGGGGCATAATCAAAGGGTATAGTTGTGTTTGTATGGGGCATTGGCCCCAGAAGCCAAATTAATTGCCGTTTTGCCAATTTATTAGCTCAGATGTAACGAATTTATTTATTTTTTTCTCAATAACCTGCAGCAATTTAGGGTTAATATTTTGTGAAATGGAATCTTACATCTGAGCTAATAAATTGGGAAAACGACAATCAATTTGGCCCATGCCCCATACAAACACGGCTATACCCCTTTTGAGTTATTTCTACTCAGTATCACTATCATTATTTTAAGTGCTTTAATGATAAAAACCGGACAAGTGCGAGTCGGATTCACCCACCTAGGGACAGATATATAACAAATTAAGGACGATATAACGCCAAGTTTGACTTTTTCACAGCTTCAAGGGACTGTAGACCCGAGTAAATGGTTTTTAATTTCAGTTCGATTCCTGCACGCGTTCCCGAGATAAATGGTCTTGGTAGACGGAAAGACGGGACCACAAAGTGATCCTATAAGTAAGGGGTCTCATTTTTTCTTTTGAGGTGCGGAACCCTAAAAAGAAGTGTTCCTGATTTTTTTCTTTCTGACGGCTACATCTTGTATCAAGTACCACAAAACTTACTTATAATTTTAATTATAAAACTTGCGAAACAGTAGCATCCACGTTTATGACCTGCAGGTACTCATATAAGATGATTGTGGGCAAGGCCGTCTACAAGGCAAGTCCGTCAACACGTTATAACTTATGAATTTGAAAGAGTATGCCGCTTTGGCCTCCAGTCGATGAAGCAGTTTTTCGCGCTAGTTCTCTCTGAAACAGATGGCGCTGTGATGCTTAGAGCAATCCGCCAAACAAGTCATTTCGTGTTTTGAACTAAGTGATAGTGCGACAGTGGGTCGAAAAAAATTGTTAAAAATATTTTTTCAAAAGATTGTGCATCAGAAAGTAGTATAAGCACCAGCTATCTTTGTTCTGTGTTTAAACTAGGTATCAGAAATTAGCTTAGTTTTGTAATTATACGTTCCACCATTTATCACATTAAAACTTGATTAAGTTGGAAAGTCCGTCTATTATGTACAAGGCAAGTCCGTCTTTCCTTAAATCAGAGATTATCAACTTTTTTTGCAACAAATATTATTACGCTTTGATAAGGTATTAATAAATCCTCCAGACTTTGCGCATGATGTTACTTTACTACATTTTGGATCTTAGTAAACTAAAAACACAATTAAAATACATTTTAAAATTAAATTCTTTATCGTATGCGATTACAAGCGGTAACGTAGGTGAATAATTAACGGAGTTAGATCACTCCAAAGAAAAAAAAAGTATGCCGATCTTGCCCACAGTAACCTTATTGAGTAGTTGAGAGGTAAATATTGAATTTAAAAGATGGGCTCGTATAGTATCCGAGTAAAATGGTGTTAAGTTAATGCACCATTGCAGTGCTGCTCGGACTTG
The DNA here is from genome assembly GCF_947568885.1 of Cydia strobilella. Lineage (NCBI taxonomy): Eukaryota > Metazoa > Arthropoda > Insecta > Lepidoptera > Tortricidae > Cydia > Cydia strobilella. Next base: position 5,708,361 of record NC_086068.1, on the reverse strand, counting down.
GTATTTTACAAGTAAAATTACACCTATGTGTGATCTTGCACTTTCCTAAACTTTTCACAGTGCGGTGTCTGTGTAATCTGTGATATTCCATTACTTCCCTGATTGTAATATGCAGGCATATGTAGATCTACACAGTTATGAATTAGCTCCCCTATCTAATAGCTTTATAGGGGAAAGATAGGCTAGACAGAAGGGTGCCTAGATAGCCGACTCTGAAATGGGGGTTGTCAGCTTAAAACCGTGGGCCAACCAATGGCTGGGTGTAATGTAAAGCCAAATTTGATTTGTAATAGGTATCTGTCTGGCCTAGCTAATTTCCGCCATATATTGATAGATCCAGACAAATCTGAAATGAAATGAAATGAAATATATGTTAATAACAATTGTTACATGTCGAGGTAAGTACAATATTGAGTCTGCCAGAGGTCTGACGGATACATTTATTACAGCTATTCGTCCGAGAAACAGTATACACTTAAGAGCTTAAGCAAAGCTAAATTAGTTCTCCTGCTATAGACCTCTGTACATAGTTCTCACGGATTTTGAAGTCCCATTTACACAATACAAGTTTCTCGCCTCGAAGTACAAGAGAGGAAATAAATACTTATTTGGACCCGGGTATGTCCTTAAACTACGTCCAAAAGAGAGGTATGGGCACTGTGATTGCCATCTCGCTTTGTGTGGTAGGGCACAGCACAGCGGATGTCATTCCAGATCTAGAGCAGAGCGCGACTATTTCCCCAGACTACTACCTCCACCTTACAGAAAACCGCAGCATAATAGGGTCGGCAACGCGCATGTAACTCCTCTGGAGTTGCAGGCGTACATAGGCTACGGAGACTGCTTAACATCAGGCGGGTCGTATGCTTGTTTGCCACCGACGTAGTATAAAAAAAATACGTCATGAACTTACAAATTAAGTAAGCGTCCGCTCCAAAGCCGAAAATCGTCCACATTTTGACGATTGAATGTCTTCGAACAGATAAAATTGAATAAGATAAGTCATATATGAATATCAATATAGTAAAATAATGAATAGATGAAATACTGGTCTTACGATATTATCGAAGCGAGTTTTTTTATTTCTGCACATGTCTAAACAGTTCAGTTTGTCTAGCGATCGCCTATGATAATGTCATAAAAATCGAACGGAAACCCTTGCAATGTAAATAGGCCTTAAGTCTGCTTAATGTGATAACAGAAATTGAGTCCTAACTGAATGGAATACATTCCATTCAGTTAGGACTCAATTTCTGTGGTAACGTCGATTTCGAACGAATACCGAGGACTTTAGATATGCGTCGACAAATGCGATGTCGAGTATTTCACAACATTTTTTGTTCAACTCCGATGGGGGTGCAAGCCTTTGAGGGAGGTTTATTATATTAATAATGTGATCAAAGGGTCGACAATTTATTGATGGATTTTTGTAATATGCAGGATGAGCTCATAATCTAATTTTATAGTGGACTTTAATGGACAGGCGGTATTAAGCCAATAACACTAGCATCAGGCATCTCAGTGCGGAAAGAGAAGAGTTGTGGAATGTTTGGGGCCCAATACATTCCACAACTCTTCTCTTTCCGAACAGACTTTACACTGCGTATTTTATGTGATAACTGTGCTGGTACATTTGTTTTAATTCGATATATAGTTTGACCCAGGACTGCCTCACTTCAAACATAGACAGTGAGAATCATACTGACTTTGTCCTACGCTAATAATAGCACCCAAAAGAAAGGGATGAGTATAATTTTCCTGGTCCTTATTGACTGACAGGTTGTGTTTGCCAGACTATAGGTCTCATTTTGTTCAGGGTTCGGAGATCGCACATCACTTTATTGAGGTCACGTTCCGGATTAACAATATTCCGTAGTGGTTTTCCGCGGAAAAAAATTATAAATTAAATGACATGTGAATCCTGTGGCATTGTAGCACCTAGACCAATTTCTTTCTTGTCTCGTACTTACCACTAACTTTTTGTAAGTAAATGCTTATGTTATGACACATAAAAGCCACAAAGGGTTGATCTGTTCATAAACGCAGACCGATTCAAGTGCTTTCGGGGACTGATTTTGACCATTTGTAATGTACTCACCGGCTGCCCAAACAGTATGAATCCATTCTGACAGTTGTAAGTCGCAAGCGAGCCCGCCTTGTGCCCCCCAACAGTCACAACAGCACCAGACACAGGCGGGGGCTCCGGGCACCAGTCGAACAGGCACTTTGGGGCAGATCCTGTCCACAGGCCTTCATCGCCGCAGACTCTCTCCACGTCTCCGACGAGAGTGTAGTTCTCGCGGCAAGAGTAGGAGGCGCGCGCGCCGTGCGTGGTGCGTCCGTCGGTGAGCGTCACGTCGCCATCTTGGATTGAAGGTAGACCGCCGCAGTTCACGTCTGAAATATAAAAACTATGAAAATCGCATCAGGAAATAGTATAACGAATGAAACAGGGATTGCCTTACATGGATTCCACTTAAACGTAATAAACCATTTTGTAGCATAATTATTTACTACATATCTTAAACTCTGATTGGCGTAACTGAGCTGGTTTTTTAAAGTATGTAGTTAGTTTAAATAATTTCAAACTTGTGTTTACTTTTATGTGTTTTTTTGTTTTAACAGTCGCCATCAGATATATCGTAGCTAAGCCCAGCCCTAGAAAAATAAGTAACCATTGAGTGCTTACTCCATACATGAGTTTTCTTACCTAATAACATTAAGTTGTATGGGAGGTATGGTAATACGTATTGCTAATAAGTTTAAAGCTTGCTTAAAACTTAATATCTATTGAGCTTACAGCTTATTTTAAATAAGCTTTCGCTAAGCTCGGTTAAAACTTTTTTATAGATAGGTTTTTATCATAGTATGGAGTGAGCACTCTATACTTACTTAATTCTCTATGGCCAAGCCAAGGTGCTCACTAATATGACACGTCTTTATTGCCAAGGTGTTAAAGTGCGCTTTTAGCTATTTCTGGCACCTCGGGCGCTCCGAAATATCTGGTGGCGACTCTACCTAAAAACATTTTAAATATAAGCCGTACTTTTATTTCACTGAAGATGGATTCGTGAAATATAAAAAACAACGAACATGTTTGTGGCATTTCTCGTTTGCATCCATCATCCAATGTAGTCCAATTTCATGCGAATGTAACACTAACAAAAAAATGACTAGTGAAAAACGAAATTCTGTCTGTTGCATTCCGAACCGAAGTAAATAAAGAGGTATAATGTTTTTGAGTTCATTTGTTTGTGTATTTATCAGGAATATTTCTTCCCGCGTTATGGATTTTTCTATGTATCTGTATGTATTTATCTATATAAGTATAAATGTATATCGTCGCCTGGTATCTATACTACTAGATTCCCTTTTGAGTTTACTGTTACCTCAGAACTTCGTTATTTCTCAAGCGATTTGGAAGATTATTTTATTGTTTGAAAGTATATATTTACAGCTTGGTGATAATTTCGCCAAGCCCAACTTTCAATCCACGGCCTTCATCAAACAACTGTAGTGCCTTCTAGCGAAGCAGAAGGTACCGGGTTCAAATCCTGGTAAGGGAATTTGTGCCATTCTCAATCAAAAGGGTACTTATTGTCGGTTGTCAATAAGGCGCTATTTCCATATAGCTTCAATTTGAAATCAAATTGACAAGGGACAATGTGATACCTTTTAGTTGAAAATGGCACAATTATTTGTGTGTCTATCACATATATTTATTATACGACATACCTATATATTTCTATATTGTCGTCTAGTACCTAAACACAAGCTTTACTGAGCTACTAGGAGGAGGAGGAGCTGAGGGACTAGGAAATTGTCCTACAATTTTATTTTTTTCATAAAGCGCAGGAAACTAATTAGCCAGACATTTCTTTCAAGTTTAACGCCTTCAAGGAAATGGGTTTAATTGTATTTCTTTAATTAAATGCAATCTGAATGGTAAAGAGTTATTCCTGAACATTAGGTACACATTTTATATCAAGGACAGTCATCACTAATTACATCCGAGAAGGTAAAGTAGTGAAATATATCTTAACGCGCCGCTATTATCAAGGCGATTGAGTGGTTTTGAGCGCTTTGGCCGCTTCGATATATCTGACAACGACTGTACATACCTGTCATTATTTACCAAAAAATAATTGCTTGTATAAGATGTGTACAGTACAATCTGATATGTTCTTGCTTCGAATTTGACAGCTATTTAATGCAGGCAGCTCAATACATTCAATCGATCAATCAATATGTTTATTTCAGGCAAACACCCATAAATAACAATTACAAATTAATCTTAGTATATATATAGGTATAATATCGCCGTGCAGAGTCATTTCCTTAAACTGACAAGTCCCGGGGGCTCAATATATTTTTATTTTGACTTTAGGCCAGGATTACACTTGTAAGTTTTATTTACGTAAGTAGGGACAAAGCTATTTGCTAGAATGAGATAACGATATTCATATCTCATTCTGTAGGATAGCTGTGTCCCTACTTACGTAAGTAAAACTTACAAGTGTAATCCTGGCCTTACATCTGTGCCCTGTTTATCAAAAGCTTGTAGCTTGTAATACAAGCGGAACTCACTTTTTGACAGCAGAAAGGGACTTCCACTTGTATTACAAGCTAGAAGTTTTTGATAAACAGGGAACTGTTCTGCATTACGGATCTCTTTGTTTACAGCATTAAGTACAATAAACTTTTTTATTTAAAGCGCTTCCGACGATGCACTGGTTCATTTTACAAGCTTTTATTTAATTTGCAATGTTTGTTATGTGCCTTTGTTTCGTTTAAACAATAACTCAAAGCAATGCGATCCGTCGAGTTTTGTCTCGATTGTACGCTCAAAAATATTAGTAAGTAAATAAAGGGCTTGTTTACTTATATTTTTAGCGACATTTTTTGACAAAACAATAAAACGCCTGAAATAAATCGTAGTATTCGTGATTTTCTTAGCGTTGACCTTTCGAATCAAACCTTATCCTTTCATTTTGAAACTGTCTACTCACAGGGAGCGTACAATTTATGCCGGTTTCGTCATAATGACGTATATATATATATATATAAACACACAGGATGTTTTTAAATACGTAATGACCAGAGGGCGGAATTGTTCATGGCAAAAATCAAACCTTAATAGAGTTGGAACGTTGAATTTTATCGACTTTTTCAGCTATCGATAAGTTCAGTCACCTGACTTTAACCTCTTTAATTAGCTAGTTGACCATTTGACCTCTTTGATTAGATTAAAAGTAAATTGCATGGCAGTTAACTGTCATTTCTGCAACTAGTCTTTTTGCAACTAATTCACGTTTGTAAAAAATGGTTAATCCAAAAAGAAAAACAATTAACAAATGGATAAAGAAGTATCCTTGTCTTACTTACAACGAAAACAACTCAACAATATACTGCTCTAAATGTAAGGTTCACTTAAAGCAACTAAAAAAATATTGCGTTGAAACTCACATAACGAGTAAAACACATTCACCTGAGTTTAAAGAGGTAAAGAATGATAATAGTTTTTATCTAGATTTGATAATATTTCTCGTTTGTTGCACATGGAAAAAAAATCCACATTTCCGGAATTTTTTAAGGTGACTGAACTTATCGGTAGCTGAAAAAGTCGATAAAATTCAACGTTCCAACTCTATTAACGTTTGATTTTTGCCATGAGCAATTCCGCCCTCTGGTAATGACAGATAAAGTCTATCAACGTTCCATTGTAACGAACGTTATAGTTTTTACATTAGTTACTGAAATAAATAATACTTAATGAGTTAGAAACAAAATGCTTTATTGCGTAATAAATTAATGTTTCCGATTTTATTAAATTTAACTGAAATCTGTTGTTTTCTTACGCCTCCAATTTATTTATAATTAGGTATGACGGTATGACAATATCAGATAATTTAATAATGTTTTTTACTGTACGTCTTATGTCTCAAGTGTCAATACGAGTATATACGACCGACCTGACCGACCCGACCGACCGACGACCGGTCTGGCCTAGTGGGTAGTGACCCTGCCTGCGAAGCCGATGGTCCTGGGTTCGAATCCCGGTAAGGGCATTTATTTGTGTGATGAGCACAGATATTTGTTCCTGAGTCATGGTTGTTTTTCTATGTATTTAAGTATTTATATATTATATATATCGTTGTCTGAGTACCCACTACACAAGCCTTCTTGAGCTTACCGTGGGGCTTAGTCAATTTGTGTAAAAAAAAATGTCCTATAATATTTATTAATATTATTATTTATTTATATGTCTACTTAAACAGAAGAGGTTGATTAGATAGTAGCGATTAATGATTAATCCTATTTTTCAGATTAGTTTATATACGGTAACGATAAATAAACGTAAAACCTGAAACATGCTGTATGTAGCTTGACGTCATTTGTCTGTCATCGGCATGAATTGTACGCTCCCTGCTACTCACTCGTAACTCGTAACACGCTCGTCCGCGGTGCGAACGATTTTTGGTCAGTTGATCGTTTTTAGTAACCGAAATACTCGCCATTCGACTAATTTACTAACATACTCCGAACTAGGATTTACCTGGAAGCAAAGCTATGGCAATCAACTAAAATCTGATCGAAATTGGAATGACAAATAAAAGTCAAAGGTCATTTTCTACATTCTTAAGGTCGGTTTGCAACAATCCGCTAACTTAATTTTATTATAAACTGAAATAAAATGTCATACTAAGAAAAAGTGAAAGCCTAGTGGCTCAGGCACCTGCCGCGATAGCAGGGGACGCTGGTTCGATTCCAACCTTGGGCACTGGAGGCCTTGTCACTTTTCTTAGTAAATGACATTTATTTCAGTTTATAAATTATATAGCAGTGTTTCTACTTGAAATAAAACATATTAAAATATTTTCTAAAAATATTTTAACTTGTCATAACACTTGCAAATTTTATTATTGACCGATCGATAGCGAAAGTCTCCGTTCCAGTTTGGGCAAAAATACTTTCGTAAGTCCGGGTGTTCTCTTCTACAGGTCGCAATTCTCAACCGATTCTCGTGAAATTTTGTGAGCTGGTTCCATGATAACGAGTAAATAGATCGTTTTGCAGATTCATTTTTTGTTTTTTTTTTTTTTTTTTTTTTAAATGATAGCCATAACATTTATTCAGTTTTAAGTTAGGCTCGCGAGATCTACAAGTCTCAGCCGCAAAAAAAGGTGGTGTTTGAGTTTGGTTAAGACTCGAGCCCCGTGTCCTCTGTTTTAAGACGACTCAGTTATTTAGACTTGACTCTAGTCATTAAGTTTTAGTTTTTATCGAGACCTGAGCTTTTTGTAAAGACTTTAGTCATTTAAAAAGAACTGAAATTGTGTACTTACAAAAGTGTTCTAAAACGCATTCATATCAAACTCATAGGTTAGATACACATAAATTTCCTAAAGGGAGCGGGTATTAACTATAGGTGGCAGCCTATGCTCCTATGAGCAGTCAGATTTTTAGGGCGAGGCGTAAATGTGAAGTTTATGCTTCCGATGTAGCCTACAAGATGGCAGAACCTACTATGCACAAGAAAACATACGAGAACGGTAGATGGTAGCATTGGTAGCACTGGCTTTGTCAATGTACATGTTTATGTTTCCGATACGTGTCATACTCGTGAACGGGTGCTGTTTGTGGAGACCGGTCTGTTTAAGTTTACACGGGCTTCATGTTACCTATGTAACTTTACTTTTGAGTGGCATTAACGTGAGACACTTCGTTTGGTTCTTGTCTGTTTGTCTGATTTAATATCTTGTCTTTTTATAATTATATTATATTATTATATTATTCAAGTCTTGGAGACCCTTTACATCTCTTAGAATAATTTTATGATAGTTTTATTATTATTATATATATTTTATCTCTGACACCTAGAGACTTTTACATCTCTAAACAGTTTTAGTACTTGTCATTAATGTTTGATGTTTGATTCAGGCCACAAAGATGTCATACTATCCAACCAGTAAACCTGGTAATCTGGTAACTTCAAATACTTCAATGACTGAATAATAATTAGACAAGTTATACAATAAAAAAATAATAAAAAATAATTTGGAGTAACACTTACATTTACAATTCGGCGCCGCGCCCGACCAGAATCCGTCCTTCTTGCACTCCCTAGTCTTGTCTCCCACCAGCATGTGCCCCTCGGGGCAGCGGTACGCGATAGAGGCGCCCACCTTATAGCTGTCTCCCTCTATCGTGGTGTTCAGCAGCTTGTCCGGGCTGCCGCAAGTCGGCGGCACTGGAAAAACGGTTACGTTTAAAATTTCGAACACGCTTTTCGCATGTTCGACATATTTCAAACTTAATAATAGTCGGTCAAACAGCTTTGTCAATAGAAAAAGGTGCGGAATTCAAATTTTTTATGGGACGATTACCCTTCGCGCCTAACTGACGGAAATGCCTTGACAGACTATAGCGTTTGCACTGACACCGTCGAATTTCGAACAAGAAGGTTACATTTATAATAACGGTTTTGAATAATAACTAATCTAATAGATATACCAAGTCACATAATAAGTACTGGGTAACCAAGTTTTTATTGGATGATAGAATTAAAAAACTAATCAACCGGATCTGAGTGATGAGAATCAAATTTTATTCGTAAATGAGTTAAATAATATTTATACTCGTAGCTTGACTTATTAAAATATAATAGGAAACTGTGTATTCGCTTTGCAAATGCAAGTATAGAGAACCCATGGTTAAACTACCATAATAAGTTCATATGTTGTTACAAGGGTGTGCTCCATTCTGATGTATTCGCTTTGCATAAAATTATTGGTTACCAGCAATGAACTAAAATATAACATTTAAAACTTTCGCGTTTTGAACACATATTAAATCACATGTCACATGTGATGTCTACCCCAAACCTTAAATGCACTTTTCGTGGGGTAGTCACACAAATCTCTGTTTTGACATTTTGCTGGGGCATCAGTTAGCCGCGACCACGACCAGTGAAACCTCTGTCGAAACGTCGGTAAATAAAGGTAACAAAATAAATTCGCGATAGACCCGATTGTAAATGTGATTTAATAAATGAACTAAAATAACTTTAACGACAGCTACGTACAAAACAAATATTAAATATTCGTGATAATGATAAACACAAATCAATGCCCTTACCGGGATTCGAACCAAGGACCTCAGACTTCTTAGGGTATAAGCTAGGAGGCCTTTTTAGGGTTCCGTACCCAAAGGGTAAAAACGGGACCCTATTACTGAGACTCCGCTGTCTGTTTGTCTGTCTGTCTGTCACCAGGCTGTATCTCATGAACCGTGATAGCTAGACAGTTGAAATTTTCACAGATGATGTATTTCTGTTGCCGCTATAACAACAAATACTAAAAACAGAATAAAGTAAATACAACAAACGTTATTTTTTTGCCGTTTTTTGCGTAATGGTACGGAACCCTTAGTGCGCAAGTCCGACTCGCACTTGGCCGTTTTTTTAGTATTTACATATCAATAATATAATAAATATTAGTATTCCCTTAAAAAAACCTTATTTGGGGATGTTACAGCTAGAATGTACATATTATATTAGTACCTATTATGGATGCAAGTATTACGCATCCGAGTTCAAGTGGCATTCAAAGACGCAGGTATCTCACAAAGTTCTGTAAAACAAATCTCCGTGCGGAAATTGTCGATCCAGAAAAGACTACCGTTTCGAAGAGAATGTGAACTGAGACCCCTTTGGTTTACAGATTTTATGACAAGCAGCATTTTAACTTTAAGATCAAAGAGCTCTTAGCAACAAACAAGGTATAACCTTTAAAAAAAATCCTATTTCGAATTTGATAGTTGATGTAGGTGGTGCTTTATGGCTCCACACGTGTATTATGCAAAAATCTAAAATGTACAGTCAAGTGTAAAAACGCATATTTTTGAGTATGATGAGTGCACCCATATTTTTACATTTGACTGTACAAGACTGACGGTCGAATATCAAAAGTACAACGAAAATCGGAATGATGTAGTGCCATTGTAAGTGTTGAACTAAAATAAAATGTAATTGCTTTAAATTGTTTGCTTTTGTGACAGTATATTCCAAAATATCCGACGTAAGAGCGTTTTCACAGTGTCGGATCCGATATCGGATGTAGGATCCTACATCCGCGTGGTCTGGCAGCGGGGGCGCGCCCGGGCGCCGTCTTTAGCGGTCACGCACACTAAGTGTAGTACATTATGCCTACACATACGCACACAAACAAATATTATTGGTCCGACAGCTGACGGGGGACTCCGACATGGCTGAATTTATCGGAAGCACCTATCCGATATCGGATGTCGGAAGGCGCCTATGACAAAAACAGCTGCAGGAGTGCCATTGGCATTAACTCCGCTTTTTTACATATATCTTACATTTTACCTCCTTCCGAGATCCGATATCGGATCGGACAATGTGAAACCGCTCTTACTCCTGAATATAGCTGTTCATATTTTCCATTCCGCTTAATGTATTGGCACATTAAGCCTGTGGCCGCTGTGAAGCTCAAAAGTGTTCACGTTTTTTCATTTGTCTGATTATTTTACACTTAAGTATACTTATACATTTTGTACATTGCACATTATCTTTAAGCATATTGCGTTATTCTAGATATGTGACAAGTATGTATTAGGTACGCGGTAATTATGCCAAAATAATTTTGGCTAAAAATTGATTTGACAATTCAGTTTAGGTACCGTAAAATCAGGTAACTCTAGTCCACAACTTACAACTATGGTACAAATTCAAGTTCCAGTAAAATATGTAGGTAAGTATTTTTCAAATTATGTTGAGTATATAATATAGAAAGAGCATTAGTGTATCTAAGTTCTAAAATAAATGTAACGAATACAAATCATAAAGGCTCGTTAAGAATCAACGTTAAAAACTGGACCATAGTTGTACTTAAAGACTATAGTTACCTGATTTTACGGTACCTCAAAACATATTGTTGGTTACTGTCAAACTCGGAAGCAACTAAAATTTTCCGTATATTCTCAGATCCCTTTGATAGTTACATTACAAGTGAGTTAGTGAATACTTGAGTTGGAAAATGGAACTTATCTAAGTACGGTAGCTTGTAGCTCGGAGCAGGGCGCTCATGCACTTAGCTGTGCAACATGATTGCCTTCAATTCAACGATAAGTCACACTGAGATGTTACAAACTTACAAGTCAGTCTCTTGATTTAGTTGAGGCACAGAATAAATAATAGTACTAGGTACAGAAGATTCACTCTCAAACAAAACGCGTTTATTACGACAGATATGACCGTGACCGCTAGGTGGCGTAAGTGCGAGCAGGCGTCCATTTCGTAGCGGTGTGCGGAAACTACTATGGCTAGACACCATAATTGGTGTGGGCCGCATGTACTTGTCGCGGAGTGAGCCACGCCTGGTTGATGCCGATTCACACAACAATTGTTACGGTTTTGATCTTGTTTTTAAACGACCTAGAAAATCGTTCACGCTAATTAGTGCATGAGAAATGTAGTGAACGTGCGTGAGGTGCGCGCCAATCACCAGGACGATCGTCAAGGTCGTATCAAAACCAGTTCACAACTATAACACATTGTTTAGGTAATTATAGTTAGTTTTTTAGCATTAGAAAAAAGATAAATAATCTTGACGTGTCTTTTTATTGAAAAATATTGTAAAACGTTTTAAAATAAATAGTTAATATAAATATAAATATTAGGTATAGGACATTCTTACACAAATTGATTAAGTCCCACGGTAAGCCCAAGGAGGCTTGTATTATGGGTACTCAGACAACGATATATTTAATATATAAATACTTAAATACATAGAAAACACCCATGACTCAGGAACAAATATCTGTGCTCATCACACAAATACATGCCCTTACCGGGATTCGAACCCAGGACCACCGAATATAGAAAGACATTACTACTAGAGGATATTACTTATGAAAGCAAAATAATGTAAAAGATCGTATATGATTTATAATTGTAACAAATAACATATTGTTGTAATTGTAACATATTTTCTGTGACAAAACACGTCAAGATCGCTTACCTTCTTTCTAATGCTAAAAAAACGAACTATACCCTAACAGCATTTATACGTCATAATGACGTCAGCGACGTCATTATGACGCCATAATTACGTCATTATTACGTCATTATGACGTCGCTGACGTCACTTTGCTACCTGGGTAGAAGACCTCTGTGTTTGATGATATTTCCGTAAAAAGATTATTTTAGACTTTAGAGCTTAGATACACGACAATTCAGATATTGTGGCGATATATTGACCATTACTGTACGATGCAATAGGTACCATATAAGTATCCAATTATGTGATACTTTAAAATTGATTGCCAATACAATGGCAAGTCTAGCCTGTGTTGATATTAGAAAATGAGCTTTGTTACTTTGACCCAACAATAACACTGTAATTGGAAAGAAGTAAATATAAAACTATTAATACTTTTACTGTCGCCGTCAGATATATAGGAGCGGCCAAGGTGCTCAAAAATATATGTACACGCACTGTAACGCCTTGACAATAGAGGCGGGTTATGATTTTTTTCAGCACCTTGGCCGTTCCGATATATCTGATGGCGACTGTACCACAAGTACAACTAGTAAAGGTGCATTGGGGTAACTTCGAAAACGGAGTAATTTTAAAAATTGCATATTATATCTACTTATACCAAAAGTTATTTAACACAAATATAGTTAAACTCGTCTTAAAATAAAACTTCGCTTGAGCAGCACCTTCGCATCGCATTTATTACAGTACATATTAAATATACTAAAGCTATTCTGTTTTTTTTATTCCGTAGACTAAAATGACATTTCATGTGGTACTAAGAAATGTCATGTCTTACACATGAAACGTCATTTTAGTCTACGGAATAAAAAACAGACCTTAATACATTCGCTTAGAGCTATAAAAAAAATTCTATGGAAACTTTAATACCTAATCATATTTTAAGATTAGAAAAACCTGGGTTATTTTAGCGCCAAATGTAGTGCAATATAGCCTATAACAGTTAGCTCACATACCTATCATATCATTTAATATTTACTGTCCGCGCGCGAATTCCGTGCACGGCTGAAGAATGTTAGGAATGTTGGGCGTCATGACAGAGTGGTGTCATTTTGTACGTACGGGCGCGGCGCACACCCCCCCCCCCCACTTTCTCGACCTCCGAATGCACGGAATTGGCGCGCGGATAGTACCAGTCTCGTTTTTCAGTAAACGACAACATCGTCAGGAAACCGGACTAATCCCAACAACCCAACAAGGCCTAGTTTCTCTGGGTGGGAAGGTCAGATGGTAAGTCGCTTAGGTAAAAAATAGTGCTTTCACCAATTCTTGAGATTAGTTGCCAAGCGGACCCCAGTCGCCCATGAGCCGTGGTAACAAGTCGGGGCAACGAGGAAGATAAGTATGAAAAGGACAATTACATTTTTAAAATAGTTTGCCCGAGTTTGCACGGTAGCCCGGTGGGTATTAAATTGTAAAGTATAATGATTCGATTTAATTTTTAAAACCAGAGGCTAACGAGGGTGAAAAATCGATGCATCTAGGTTTTATTGTTGGTAAGATTCGCTTTTGAGTGTTCTCAAATAAGAAATTCAATATAACATATATTGGTGTGTGTGAAGTCCCCAATCCGCATTGTGCTAACGTGGCTGCCTATGTTGCTACGTGCAGTGGGACGTAAGTATATTTAAAAGATCGTGATGATGATACAATCATTGTTTACATGATATAAGGTCTAATTTCGCGAATTTTCGAATGAATGCCTGCAAGAAAATAGGTTTTTTTGCTGCTACTGTACCTACCTAGAGAGACACTCACTGTACTGCACTGGTCGCCGTTCACCAAGATTAAGGCCAGACACACTTATAACACAGTCACACTTACTTGACCTTACCCATATACCATCGCGTAGCACATTCGCGTGAGGCGCAAATGCATAAAACGTTCGATATGTACCTAGAGAGACACTCACTGTACTGGCAGATCCAGTGCAAGTAGTCCAGGTTGCACCCCACGTCGTTCCACAGCCAGGCGCGCCCGCCGTCCAGCACCACGCAGTTCTGTTCCCCGTTGTAATTGTTTGGCTGGTCTTTGCCCCATGCTGGCTTAGATACCACTTCGCCTGTGAAAAAAAAATAGGTTGTTAGTATGTCTCACAACAGTTTAAATACGAAAAAAATATTTCAAAAATCTGGTATCAGTAAAAATGTGACGTTCCATGACTAAAGGGTCCTTGTGCACATGGAGCATTAGATCAAAAAGTTGGTCAAAATCGTTACGGGCGTCTTTCTGAGGACATATAATAATCAAGGCCAGTTATCAATGTAGCAATTCATTGAAAATAAGGCATTCTGCATCGTTGGTGCCAAACTTCACTCAAGGAATAATAATAATAATAATTTTACCATTAATTATAATCTATTGAATTCTTAATAAATATAGCTGCGTGGAAATAGTTCTAAAGTATTTTTTTTTTAAATAACCTAACTTCGCCAGCCGACCGCAACTTCGTCTCAACATTTTTTTATTATTAAAATTGTACCAAAAATTTTCCGAAATGTTGAATTATTAAGCGCCCATGATATAATATGTTAGTAGTGGAAAATATGATTTAATGCTACTAAAGGCGAATTAAATTTTAGCTTCAGCTGTAATATAGGTAGGTACAGTTAAAATATACGGACGCGGAGTATTCATTCAATAGGTATCACATAATGCTTGGATAAGAATCTCACGAATGATGAAATGCATCTTGTATAGATTTTAAAGATCCCCTCCTCTTTCACAGAATTCCATGTACAATTTTATTCAGGAGTATATTTCAGCGTAATGCAGTGAACTGGAAAGATTCGCGTAATGTTACGTAATCGTACAATTGCTCGGCTTCAAGTATAGAAATATTAAAATTAATATATAAAAATAGTAGTATTTTATTAAAACAAATAAAGAGTTTTATAAGACTTATAAGTAAAAAAAAGATACTTAGTTAATGCCTCCTTGCATGTAGGTACATGTACAGGTTACAAAAACGCATTGACATTGGCAACTATTCGTTTTAAATATTCATAAAAAATGAATTATAAATGGCCAGGATTTATCAAACTTCCCAGCAAATAATGAGTCTAAAAATCTCACGTCATATCGTACTTTTTAGTATTTAATCGTAAACTTTTTTGCGAACGATGTTTTCTTGTTTATGCAACACAACCCAAGATTTTTGACCGTGGTGGTCAATATTAGATACTTTATTAGAAATGTATCCAGTCTAAATGTCGAATTACACAAATATGTTTTTATAAAAAATATACAAACAACAGACAAGTACTAAAATTGTTTAGAGATGTAAAAGTCTCTAGGTGTCAGAGATAAAATATATAATATAAAAAAAAACTATCATCAAATTATCCTTCGAGATGTAAAGGGTCTCCAAGACTTGAATTGTTATATAAGTAATTAAAAGACAAGAAATTATTTCAGACAAACAGACAAGAACCAAATGAAGTGTCTCACGTTAATGCCACTCAAAAGTAAAGTTACATAGGTACTTACAACGTAACATGAAGCCCGTGTAAACTTGAACAGACCGGTCTCCAATTATATTTACATAAATATGATTTAGCTTATGTGAATTCTAACACTGTTTTGGCAGTGAAAATCGATGTTTTTTTCTATGCCAGAATCAGTAAACAATTATGTAAGACATATATTAATTTCAGGCAAAAATAAAAAACATATGCATTTAAGGGTTAGGACCCAGAACTGGATACTCACCGTCAACCCACTTCCAAGTTCTGGACGTGAGCCCAGGTTCCTTCTGCGCGCCGATCCACACTAGTTGGGTCTTAAGCTGCGCCTTGCGCCGCTCTAGCTCCTGCAGAAGAAAGCTCGAGGTTGCTCCCTGCAACAGAGATGGCGGTAAGTATGAATCATAGATATAGTATATACAAGTAGTTATAGACATGAAACCGACCAGGGGTAAGAGAAAGACATATTCATGTATTGACAGTTTCATGTATGGCATAATCCTTTTTCTCTTTCACTTATAAATTTCGGTATTTCGCCATCGCCTCCTTGCTATGATGCCATAACCCGACCATGAAAAAATGCCCGGTCGGTGATAAAGACAAAGCATGGCACTTTCTCTTTCCTCTTATAGGAATCGCAATAAGACTATCTTTCTCTATCAAAGAGTGTCAGGCCCTTGGTATAGATTGATTCAATGCAAAATCTAAGCAAAATTCGTGTTCTGTTTGGCGGCTGCAGAATATGGCGCTGTACACGTGTAATGAGTTGTGGTCACCAAGAAATACCTCGCCATGGTGTGGGCGCCTCGTCACACTGTGGTTCATACCTGGAACCCGTGTATGAGGTCCCCGCCGTGCGTCTGGCACTGTCTTCTTGCCTCGTCGAAGCTGCCGCCCCGGGCCACGTTGAACTCGTAGCAGTTGCGGGAGAACGCGGCCAGCTCCACGTCGTCGGGCAGGCCGACGGGCGCGCACCGGTCGTTAGAGAATTCTACAAATTAATGAAATTGTTTAGTTTTGGTTTGAAAATTGTAGGATACTGATAACCGGAGCCTGGAAATTTCGCAGCAAAACAATAGACTGTCGCAATCTTGCTAGAGTTAGAAACATTTATTTTATCGATATCGATAGTTGGGTAATGGAAGAAAAAAACCGGCCAAGTGCGAGTCGAATTCGCGCACGTAAAGTTCCGTACCATTACGCAAAAAAGGCAAAAAAATCACGTTTGTTGTATGGGAGCCTCCCTTGGGAGCCTTCTGTTTTTTGTGTTTGTTGTTATAGCGGCAACAGAATTACATCATCTGTGAAAATTTCAACTGCCTGGTGACAGACAGACGGACAGACAGACAGACGGGCAGCGGAGTCTTAGTAATAAAGTCCCGTTTTACCCTTTGGGTACGGAACCCTAAAAATGGTTCACCAAATAAAAAATCTACGTCAGTAATTGTTGAGTAGTAGGAGTAGATGTCAATAACTTTTAAATTGTATCTTGATATGGGTGTACGAATGTACTTTTTGCCTGAAATAAAACTTTATTATATTTTATTATTACAACCTTCTCTGGGAGTAAACAGTTTCGTTTATCACTATAAAGCCATTTATGTATACTTATTATTAAATTATATACTGGTGTTGTACAAACCTCACAATTTAATTGTTTTGTAATATTGTTTTTATTTGGTTGACTGTCTTTTTCTTCTATTACACAACTATTGATATCGATAAAAAAATGTTTCTAATTCCGGGCTCTGCTGATAACTGTAAGAAGCTGTCTGGACGATGTGAGAGAACATGAAAGTGTTCATTATATTATCAAACCCAAAACTCACTTTAGTGCGCACGGCCAGCAAAGAACACACACACATGGAAAAAACAGCTTTCGTACAGAAAGTGCGAAGCGTAAAACTGCACATTGTTCTCACCTTCTGTGGTGAAGACTTCAACTTCGCACAGCGAGAGTGACCCCTCCACCCCCACCAGCTGCAGGAACACGTGCTGGCCGACCAGCGGGCGCGCGCAGGTGAATGTCTTCGTTACTCCCTCCTCTGAAACAACACAATCATTATTATACATTCATTATCACACAGTTTTCAGTAAGTGTAGGTAGGGTAAATACGTTAAACTTAAAGTTGAAGTATACACGGCCAATTACTACTTTTTATCATTTTTAGGGTTCCGTACCCAAAGGGTAAAAACGGGACCCTACTACTAAGACTCCTCTGTCTGTCTGTCTGTCTATCCGTCTGTCTGTCACCAGGCTGTATCTTATGAACCGTGAGAGCTAGACAGTTGAAAATTTCATAGATGTATTTCTGTTGCCGCTATAATAACAAATACTAAAAACAGAATAAAGTAAATACAACAAATGTTATTTTTTTGCCGTTTTTTGCGGAATGGTACGGAACCCTTAGTGCGCGACTCCGACTAACACTAGTCCGGTTTTTTTGTATATGTTTCATATACGTGAGTCCAGCCTGGTAAAAATAAACGCAATTGAATTAAGTGGTTGCACTCGCAAATTTGTAGATACACTAAAATAAATGTATGCATAACGGTAACAAAATATTAATATACTAGGTATTTACTTACATAAAATTGGGAATTGCGAACTATTACAAAATTGGTTTTAGGATATTGAACACAATTTTTTTAAATGTTTACCCTAGTTATTTTTTTAATTAGTCAATGAGTTTGACAAATTATTATTTTCAGTGCGAGCTACGCGAGTACGAGCGAGATGCATAGAAAGTAAGTGACGTTCACTCCAGCGTTTGTGTCAGTACCAAACTGGTGGTTAGCTGTGAGTAAGTATCTAAGTTACTTATAAGTCTTATAACACAACAACTTATACAATGATAATGAAATGACAGCAGCAGCAATATGTGCAACTGCGCATATGGGAAATTGTAATGAATAGCGAAATTCCAGGAAATCCTTATACAAAGTCATTTTAGTTCGACATCGATCAGCGAAACCAATATCGACGCACAGTTAACTGCCAGTCAGGGCCGGAAATAAAAATCAGTTGCAAGACTTGCAAGTCTCGTTTTTTCGCACATATTTCTTCGCATGTATTAGTGATACGAATAGTTTGGAGAAATGTTTTTCGTCTGACATTTTTTCGCAGAAATATATCTTAATGACTCCTCATCATTAAGATCTATGAAAATTACTAAGAAAAAAACAACATTTGCGGTTTAATTCATAAAAATAAGTATTAGATTTATTAATTAAATGTGTAAAGTCTAAGACAAAATTTGTTTTGACATCTACTGTATATTTCGGTGTCTAATGCGGTACAGATTGATGCATCATTGTTTTCCATCGTATTTTCTCGGAAACGTTCGTATTTCTAATGCTACTTCAGTCAACCTCAGTACTTTTGGAACCGAGACTGATTGAAATAAGCTAGACACAAATACGAAAACCATTATGCTCTACATCTGTATCTGGTTTTTCAAAGTTGACATTAAACAATACGGTAGGTATTTGACTCTATTTAAAATAAACTATTTTAGACCATGTAAGAAATAGAGCACCAGAAGATTAATAGAGAAACGTATACAGCAGTTATATTTAGACACAATTTCTATATGTAAAAAGATGGTACAACCGACTTCCCTTTATACCACAATGGTGCCTGAGTTCCATTTTTTTCAGATGACAAACTCGAGCCCACGTTTTTTTTCTCACATTTTTCCTTGGATATAAAATATGATAACACGCCAATGCGGTAATTCTTGTGTCAAAGTGTAATTATATTCAGCATTAGACCTCAAGCTGTCCTGCAAATACCTAATACCCCTCAATAAATCACTCAAATAGTAATTTAATGTTAATTCCTCGCATACATTTTTCCGACCAGTTTATAACTATGTAAAAAACAGGCGGTAATAATGCAAAAATTATATAACCGTTGCCCACAAAGCAAAACATTTTACATAATTCGTACTGCACAGTCAAAATATACAGTATTTGAATATACAGTATTTAAATTTCATTTTGTCTTTCAAAGTAGAATACAAAAAGTATATTCTGAAATTGCAGAAATCTGCTCAAAGAGTGGATCACTTGTAAGTGCCAACCTTTACTTTAAGTTTTGTCTAAGTAATTTTCAGTTAACTCTAATAAGTCTTACAAATATGTTATTAAATAAGCCATATATTAATATATACTTAATAAGTCAAACTGAAATAGGTACCTAATATTTATTTGTAATATCTATTCTGATCTCAATTTTGTTTAACCAATGTTAGTTAAGTTTACGTGCTGACGCGATCGCTTGGACAGGTCTCCACGGAAGACCAGCGTCAAGACACCTGAAAGGTAACTTGACATCAAGCTGAGGGGAGACCTTTTCAGTGACGTTTATGTTTTATATTAATAAAAGTGTATTACATTTAAGCAATGCTGTAAGCGTCCTCAATAAATTTGTTTCTTTCTTTCTTTCTCTTCTTGAAGGCGACGGTTACTGTAGCGCAAGTCCCCGAGTATGACGACTATACACTCAAGGTCAAATTTAGAGGAACGAAAATAAAAGTTTGCTATTTAAAGCATAGCATCAAAACTATCATGTGACAAAGTATCAGCCGAGAGGCAATGACTGACGATATATGGACGAAACTAATACAGGCACATCTGCAATGGGGTGTTTGACTGTATTTAAAATAAATTATTTTACACCATGCATGAAATAAAGCACCAAAATATTAATAGAGAAACGTAGACAGCAGTTATATTTAAACACAATTCCTATTTTAAAACCCGTATAAAACTATAAAGAGTAGGCAATTTGATCGTGACGTCACATGCTAGTGTTTCATATAAATTTAATAGTATAAAGCAAAACCGTTTTGACAGATCGAAAAAAGAAACTGATTTGACTAGTAGTCAAATACCCTACAGCAGCTGTCAACACATCTAAAACTACGATCAATGAATCTTTACTACAAGTTAACATTCTGGTTTTATTTTAATATATTATCTGCTACTCAGCTACGCGTTACAGGCGCTGGTTAAATAGTCTAAGAGCTGTTGCGAAATAAAATATAAGATACTTCGTAACAGGCTCCAGTGGACTGGGCTGGATTTAATGATATGACAGCTGTCAAATTACAATTAGTACTCTCTTGTTATACTAATGTAACTATGTATGGATGAACTATGCATATTTAATTCCAGATAACATTAGACTGTAGAAGATCAATAAGATGCGTGCAGCTTGACAATGTCAAACATTGTATGCCTCGCAATATGTTTGACATATAGAATAGGGTATTTGACTACTGGTCAAATCGGTTTCTTTTTTCAAACTGTCAAAACGATTTTGCTACTAAGGAATTTATATGAAACACTAGCATGTGACGTCACAATCAAATTACCAACTCTTTATAGTTTTATACGGGTTTAAAATAGAAATTGTGTCTAAAAATAACTGCTGTCTACGTTCCTCCATTAACCTTTCGAACGCCGGAAATTGGATCCGCTCAGTTAGCATTGAATTGTAATTAAAAAATAATTAGAGTTCGAGAGGTTAATTTTCTGGTGCTTTATTTCATGCATGGTGTAAAATAATTTATTTTATATACAGTCAAATACCCAATATTTATTTTAGCCCATGAAAACTTTTAGTGACCAATCCTTTTTTTTTTAAATGGTAGTAATGGTGGCAAAGCTGCAGGCGGCGTATATTTATATGAACATGGGGATCATGGGATAATTTGCACCTCTTTAGGTGCATAAGGTTCTTAATTATTCAAAACAGTAAGGGCACTTTATTCGACTAACGAATAAAATACTAGGGTAATGATATCATTTAGTTCTTGCCTATTCAAAATACTCGTTGTTCGTTATTTTCCATTTTAATTGGCTATTAGGTATTCCGCTGTAATTTAGTTTGTTAATTAATTGTCATTATCTCAAAACTGAATAAAATAAAAAACATTAGAATGAAGTGCGTTCTTGTTACTTTTAGAGTATTTGTATTTTATTATACTTACCTATTTCATTACTACTTGTAATTAATTTAAGAATATAATTAACGAGTCCGACATAAATTGGCCACATTGAGAAGCCTTACATTGAAAAGGAATCCTTTTTAAGGTTTAGTTCTAGAAACCCTTAGTTTCGCCACGTCCGTCTGCGGCATAGCTTAGTGAAAATTCTTTAGGAAAGAGGAAGCTATCTAAGTCACCCTAATGCACCTCTTGCATAATTAAGAAATTTTAAAATATCTCTAAAACCAGACGCATTTAATACTTTAGTAACAAAATTACATAATAAGACAAACGAATATTAGCTAATTCAGGCTTGTAACGACGTTTATGAATAAAACCATAAGTACAAATTTATATTATAGAAAAAATGGAAAAAAATGAGCTTGCGGAAGGACTTACCTAAACCCGCGCCCGCTGCAATCCGTGTATACAATCCGTGCGTGCATTTTCCCATTTTTGCTATATATATATAATGTAGTATCGCTCGCAGAGCTATCTGTTTGATAAAAAACCATAAGGTATTAACTGAAATGTGCGTCACAACAGCAAAGCCTAAGTAGATTCCCAGCATTCACATTCCACTTTCCTCGTTATGGCTCTGTGGGAAGTAAATCAATTGACAATCGTAGAAGACGTTTAGAAAGCGAGCGTGGCTTTCGTTTTACGGTTCAACATTTCCCGTAATTAACTAATCATGCTGACTCTTTTTATCTTGAAGGGTCAGAAAGTAACACGTGTAACTTTAAGCTCTGCCTTGTAAACCTTATTATAAAGGCTAACTCTATTGTAACATATGCAAAAGAGTCTTAAAGACCAAGTTCTGCCTGGCCAGTCACATTCGGGCCCATAATGTGTGTAATTCATAATCGCTGAGGTCGCCGTTATCGAAATCGGCTAGGAAGACTATTATATCGTCGGGTGACAAGCAAAAGCTGCTAAGTACCACCACAAGTTCATAGCCATAGTGAACCGTATTATTATCTGAACAAGGTTGATTTTTATTGTCTTCGGTTACCGCGATAGTTACTCATGAAATAAAACTATGAAAACGGATTATATACGGATTGTAAAGAGTTCGAAACGTCGGGATGTATTATAAATTCAATATACGCGATATAATCCGTTTTCATAGTTTTATTTCAAGGTTGATTTTTGTTTAATAATTTTTCAGTAATTAGTGAGTTTTGCTTGTCACCTGACGATACACAGGGTGGCCAAAAACTGTGCATTCCCGTTGCCAGGGAGGTTTTGGGATTATACTGAGCAACTTTTACTATGGGACCAACCACGAAATCGCGACTACGAATTTGGACTACACACTTGATGAGGAATGCCCTAAGAGACGTTTTTCGGGAGACACGAAGGATCTGCATACAATAACTGCGGGTGCCAGGGATTGGCTATCAAACCTAGATATTAAGATATAAATATAATGTTAACCTTTGTAAAGTTTGTTAATTTAATTTATGAATAAAGCCATACGATAATAATAATAGTACTTTAGAACTTATGAGGGAACAAATGAACATACATACATCCATATATACATACCCACATACATACCGGTCAAAATTATAACCCTCCTTTTGCGTTGCCGTAGTCGGGTAATAAAAAAATACAACGAAATTTATTAATATAAATTTACAGAGATTCAGAGGATAGCCGTGGTCGTGTGGTCGTATGCCACTTTACCTTAAAGTTTATAATCGTGGCATACGACCACGGCTATCCTTTGAATATCTCTGTATATACCTATATATATGACATTTAGTAAATTGTATTACGTTGTATTTTTTTATTTGAAAAATGATACATTTATAATATTTTCCGTATGATAATTTCAGATAAGAATACTATCTTGTATCATAATTTTTAGAGCGCGATTTGTAGTAGTTGGGTTTTAGTTTTTAAACTTATTTTTTATTCCCCATCACAAAAAGTGCACAGCGCCGCTTAAGAAGTTTTTACTTCAACAGTTGCTTCTGAAACACTGGAAAAGTGGGGATAAAAAAAGGATAGGAAGAGTTAATCCATCTTTACTAGGAATTTTAGATTTTTACTTAGAACTAGCTTCTGTCCACAACTTCGTCTGCGTGGAATGATGATAATGTCTGATACAGACTATCCTATGTTATTCAACGGACCTGAAACGATCCCCATACCAAAATATTCATTAAAGTTATATGTTAAGTCCCCAGCAAGCTCGGCCGAATTGCACTTTCCCATACAAACGTAGTTCCGCTCTCATTTTAAAACTACGTGTTGGATTGTAATGAAACTTAGCACATATGTGCCACATACAATGATAAGAGGTATATCTAGGTCTGAAATTAGTTTATATAGCTCCGGTTTATAAAACAAACGAAATAGAGCAAAAACCAGTTTTGTATGAAAAACTTAAATTCGCTGTATTTTTTAAACTATGGTATCTGAAGATACATAAACTAATTACAGACAGATATACCTTATCCTATTGTAAGTACAAAGTTTCAGAGCAATCTAGCTAGTCGTTTTAAATGAGAGCGGAACTACGTTTGTATGAAGAACCGAGCTTGCCGGAGATTTAATACGTAGTTATTAAAAATCTTTCATTTATTTAACTACTCACTAAAGGGTTTTTGTACCATAATTGCAATCCGTCAATGGCCGTTTTTTTGCCCGTACGGAATATCGAGGTTGTAGTCAGTTAACAGTGTAAAACTCTTGAGTCACTGAGCTATTGTAGGCAACGAGTTCCTAAATAGCACATTGATTAGTCTAACAGCAGTGGCATATTAACCTAATTTAATCTAGGACTGACCTAGAGTTCCCATGGGAATCGTGCACAAATTGCTCTCCTATTATAAAAACAGCATTTTTTTCATTACCGCATTAAAAAACTGCAGTCTACGTTCTTCTTATAATTTTTTTGGTGCTTTATATCTTGTGTGGTGTGAAATAATTTATTTTAAACATATCCCTAATTGGAAAGCAACGAGTGGTCAAAAAATATTGCTAGTTTTGAAGAAAACTTACATGAAGCCGAATTAACTATGTAGACTTTTGATGACAAATTACATGAAGCCTGATTAACTATGAAGACTTTTGATGACAAATTACATGTAGCCTGATTAACTATGAAGACTTTTGAAGACAACTTAAATGAAGCGGGAAAAACTATGTAGACTTTTCAGTGATAGTGAAGCAGTGACGAAAAGATCACTTCGACACTTCAAAATCTGTGCAAAGTTAGCTAATATTTTTACTTGCATTGGAACATTGTAAGGAAAATAAAATGTTATAAAAAAAATCTCCGCCATTGTCAGAGAGAGCATGGGAACCCGTGTGACATAGTTGCGGTAGTACTGTAACAGAATGACATCTACATTCATTTATATTTTACTCTATCGGAACTATTGAATCAGTTACGATTCTATACAAGTCGGGGCGCCATCTAGTTCGTTAAGAGTTAACCAGTAGGTAGGTTAGTTTTGATTCACACGTTACTACCCTGCGAAGTTATAATATAACAATAATTAAAGTATACTATATGAAGTATATGAATACATAATATAAATTATTTGTGTATATAATATTTCTTGTGTGTTACGACCTATTTTCATATCTAAACATTTTGACTGAAACACATTTAATTATTTTAAATTGTCTTCATAATCTTCAGGTACCTTCTTATTTTAAATTAGAAGTATCCCACAATCGCATTTTATAGGAAGTTAGGGTTTATTATAGTAGTTTTGTTAATAATATTTAATGACTTTGATAAGATTTAACCAATTCTTATTGATTCAAATTATTTTAAATAGCGTTTCATTCTATTGACATGTTTTAATTTTTTATTTTATTTAGAAGTGTTATCTGTTACTTTACTTCCCATTTCTTGAAGTTTATTTATTAGGCAATATTTAGGATGTATTGTGCTTGTTGGAACATATTTCAGATTTGATTATTGTGTAACACGTCTCACACCTCAGAGAGCTTTGGTTATTATTATTACTTACATGATGTTAGTCCTTATTTACCACTAGATGATCTTGCCATATTTTTCTTATGTATTTATTGGTTTTAATTCTTACTGTGACATATTTTATTATGCTTGTGTAGAGGGTAAACTTGTGTAGTCAGGTTTTTGTCCCGCCTTGTTTTCCTGACTTAGGTATTTGGCCCTAGCAATCATGGCGGTGTATCCAATGTTGTCCTTACCAGACTTAATTGGATATAGAGTTTATAAATTATTGAATTAATGTATCTTAAAAACTTAATCAATTTAAATGCATTAATTCAAATGCTTCTGCTTCACAATCTTGTTTATTTTATACTTCATCCCCTATAGTATAGACCCTTATTAACAAAACCATCCACCATCTACCATCTTATCTGTACATAATGTTAAGAAAATAAACGCATTTCATTTCATTTCATTTCATTTCAAAACTTCAGTAGTAGAGCTTCTTAGCCTGGCTAAGACTTCACAGTACCCAACAGTACAAATACCAGTATAAACATGATCCCCGAACAGAAAATTTATTATGGACCGCGAGGTCAGACTTTACTGGTTAATTGAGAGTGATGGTAACAGCCCAGCTTTCAATCCGAGTGACTGATTAATATCAGTGTTGAGTAAGAGCAAAGATAGATATAACTCCGTAATAGATGGATACAGTCTAAGGAAAAAACGTGCCTCGAAAATCAAGAAAATTTGATTCTCGTTCAGAGGGCGCTACTAGCTTTGGCCAACTGTCGTATAGATGGCGTTGACGGTTTCGTTTGTTATTTAACAATTTTAACGCATATCAGTGAAAGAACATGGGTCAAAATCATAAAAATAATTAATGCAAATAAAAAAAATCATTTATCCATATTTAAATACATTATATTGTATTTTTATAAATATTTATTTTTAGTTTTAAAGTGTGTCGACAGATGGCAGTGAATTTACTGGGGTTACAAAATTTACTATGACAGTACCGCTCTAGTATTAGTAACTCTATGGTAAGAGCGAAAGAAAACGGTGTAACTAGGGCTTAATGTGAACCAAATAAGTTATTGATTGTAGAGTGTAAGAAAAAGTGCTGCCGAGCTTGTTAGTTTAAGTAAATAAATAAAAACAATAGTCGCTTAACTTAAAACTCGGATAAATCCACTCTAATCTACCCTATTGCCTATTCTTAATACCAAAATCTGACATTTTTTTTAATATATATATAATAAAATACCGAGTATTCTTACTATAATCCCCGCAAAACCCGCAAAACTCAATAAAGAGTTTGACTGTGGGGTCATCAGTCTCTAGTTACATATGTACTTAAATTATATAGTAGTGCAATTACTACAAAATATTGAGGTAGTGCATTTTTTATTAGTTGGATTCAAGTATGAAGCGCTTTACGCACGCTACAGAGTAAATGTATTATTTTCACCATTCTCAATAGCGGTTTTTCGATGGATTTCACCACACTTTTAAGAGCACGCATTACCCTATTTTCACTGTAAATATAGGGCGATGAAAAGCGCGGGTTTATTTATGTGCTTACTTTACAGGTGCTCCGTTTTAGGTGGTCTTATGAAATAGGTGTTGGGAGGGATAGTATTGACTAAGATACTTACATTTAACCCAATTTTTTATAGAACAGTAATGCGAACATGAATGTATTATGGCTACAAACACAGCTATGTAAAGCATAAACCTATTGATATAAAATATATAGGTATAGCACAATCAACAATAAAACCGTTTTTATTGATTTTGATTACAATTAGTAAACCAAATATCTATTACAATATTCACAATAGGGGCATTCCTTAAAAAGGTAGGATAATTGCATCAGATACCGTGTTCACTTATAGGAGATGCCAAATTTGAAATGCGAAAAAAATTCTTTAAGTAGCCTTACTTAAATGTGGTATATTTGTTTGTATTGCTCATATTGTCTATTTTAGGTTAATATTACTTGACCTGAAATAATATTTACGATTTATTTTATAAAAAATATAATTTGAACAAGTAACTGTACATTTTTTTTTTTGTGACACACACTTTTATTGCTGAATGTATTTCTTCTCATTTTACATGTCTATCGAGTACTTCTTAAGACCTTTATAATGAGCCTAAACTTGATGTGTTTGTGTTTTTTCATCGAGGAGTTCCTTTGGCTATCTACCGGCTGCATCATCAGAACATCTCCATGTTAGCATATTATTGCATTGTCACCGGAATTACGTTAGTACTCCAAATTTCAACTGAATCAGATACCGGGAAGTGGTTCAAATTTTAGGTTCAAAATTTGAAGCACTACGGAATTAGGGACACATGTGTTTTTAGCAGATCTGTCCGCAGACACATCTTGTGCTTAACTCATACATACAAAGGTATATTATACGCAGTGAAGCTAAATAAAAGTGTGTAATAAAAATAATAATAAAAGTGTGTTATTGTGTTATTTAAGACTTATTTTAGTTTCCGATCACCTATGAGCTACTTTACGTATGAGCTAGTTTCCGACCACTGCATTATTGAGTTAAAAAAAAAAACTTTATTGCCACACCTTAACGAACAACTTTTTTTTTTTTTTTTTTAATATACAATTTATGAAAAAAAAAAAAAGCTAGAAATACAAAATAAACTTAAACTTCTAACATAATAACTAGAAAAAAACATGACATCTATTACAGTTTTTAATTTATATATAGAAGTGTGACTACTTAAAAAACACAAATCAAAATATTTAATAAAATAATTTGATTTGTTCCCAAACTTGTTCATAATACTTAAACTTAAATCTATGATGATAGTGTCCCAATCACAGCATGTGCAGTGCCAGAGTGCTCCGCACTGTTTTTCAGACTGGTCCCGGGAGAAATTGGGGTCGGTCGCTACTATAGCATAATGTACCTTTCTTAGGTACAGCTGTATATTTACAACTTTATGTGCCTGTACTATAATTTATTAGTGGGTGGTATAGAATGTACTTTGTATTGTATTATGTTTCATTACATACAGAGAAAAGAAAAAAATAAATAGAGCAAACAAAACTAAATGTATATATACATATAAAATAATAATTTTGGAGTTTACAACATTTTGCATATTTAATAGATGGAGGGGTCGTAGATCATTCCAGACTTTACTAGCGGCAAAATTAAAACTCCCCCTGAAGGACGCAGTTTTATGCGGTGGGATTATCAGTGCATTTTGTCAGCGGCCTTGAGCGCGTATTCTTTACCCATTTTATTTTATCAAACAGCAGGTTTTTCAAGATCTCTAACACCTCCCGAACAGCGCATGCCAAATGCAACCGTCTTCGATTTTCCATAATAAAAAAATATGTTAATTAAGAAAGGTGTGTAATTAATGTGTGACCTGCTTGGAACTTTGTAGCAGAGCCGAGCACATGCATAGTAGTCTCGGTCCATATACAATGTCGGCATGGTTGAATAGTGAGAGAACTAGCCATTCAACTAAAATTTCCCTGACTTTAACCGATAGATACTTACGAATATTATACAGTATCTTACGTCTGTCGAAATAGAATATAGTCCGGATTGCGCGCTTAACAAGTGCCCTTCCACCACCACCACGTTCGACGTCTCAATATCACACTTACGTACGGATTTAAAAGTGCGACAAAGAGGCAAAACGTTGAACGTAGTTCGAGGTAAGCCCTCTGAGATGTCGGCTATTACCTATTGACGAGTTAACGCCGTTATCACTCTGATACACGTATGTAGTCAAGATTAGACGATTCAACGGAGCCACACCGTTCTGGCGCCTAAATAGTGTTTAGTTTTAAGTTTATACAATTTATATGATGCTAGTGTGATGGGCACCTTTGCGCCAGGGACAACTCGGGGGGGACTTTTTGACTAGGCTTAAGTTTAAATAGTCTTAAGTTTATTATTTAATTGTTTTTATTTCTGTACTGACATTTATTGAATAAAGATGTTTAAAAGAGATTTATTTATTAATGTTATATAGTCTATAAGGTATTTGTATTATGGCCCTTATTGCCTGATTTAAATTTTAAATAAATAAATAAAGCGATAACCCGCCTGACATTTTTATTATGTGTTTATCATGGATATTCGTACTTAAGTTATGGATGTTTTCTATTTATTTAAGTTAAGACACAAGCCTTGCTGAGCTTACCGGGCGCCTATTTCACAAAATCGACAATTGACACCTAACACTGATACCTAGTCCCTCCTCCTGCACATTTCTGGGTCGGTACTCGGTACGAAATGACGGTACATAGCCGCAATTTTTAATTATTGGGCCATAAGATGAATTGTCAATGTCAGGCGACAATTGTCAGCATGGTGAAATAGAGGCCAGGTTGATTTGTCAAGTCAAAGACTCTATTATTTATTAATTTAATTAAATAACTCACGGATGGTACCAGGGAACCAGGCGCAGAGAGGGTTCCTCTGCAGGTCGGAGCTGCTGTTGCCCACTCTGATCTCCAGGTCTTGCAGCGGTTGGTGACCTGCAGGTAGAAAAAAGGATTAACATTACTCAATAGACAACAACTCTCGCCTGAAACACAAGGAATCCTAGTTCAGGGTTCAGGCACATGTAAACTATCACTATTTTTTAAATCTGCAACCATGTATGCGACCATGCAATACGTGTTTTTAAATAAATGATGTTTACGTTTAGGTTTACGTTTATGTTTACGTTTATGTTTACGTTTATGTTTACGTTTACGTTTATGCTTTGTTTATATTTATGTTTATGTTTGTTTATGTTTATGTTTGTTCATATTTACGTTTATGTTTAAAATGTTTGTTTGTTTATAATTATGTTTATGTTCCGTTCTCATTATAAAACTATGTTTTGGATTGTAGTGAAACTGCACTTACAATGTCATGAGGTATATCTAGACCTGAAATTAGTTTATATAGCTCCAGTTTATAAAACAAATGAAATAGGGCAAAAACAAGTTTTGTATGAAAAACGTAAACTCGCTGTATTTTTTTAACTACGGTATTTGAAGCTACATAAACTAATTTCAGACATAGATATACCTTATCCTATTGTAAATACAAAGTTTTAGAGCAAACTAGCTACTCGTTTTAAAATGAGAGCGGAACTACGTTTGTATGGAGAACCGAGCTTGCCGGCGACCCTTAAATTAAGCAACTTTCTCAAAGAAACTGGTATTCTAATTCATCATTCTACGCAAATACAATGTGCTTTCCACTTTAAACGCAGCATTCGGTTCCTTTTATTATGACCGACCCCGGAATCGTAAAAAACATTTGTCTGTTTCACACATTTTGGCTGGTCAGAGCTAACATATTTTTTTGCATAGTGGACGGCATGCTGTGTATCATACATGCATTTGGTACCATAGAAATATGTAGGGATGTGTTCCGGAATAATTGGTCACTTTCGTCGTCACTATCTATTTGACGCTGACTGTAGCTGTATAATTAGTTAATTACTCATTATAGTCATTATCGCAGTCGGTGTTACCTCTATGTATATTAATGTAAGTGTAAAAAATGGGTATTCAACAAAACAAGGACGCTCAATTGATCATTCGTGTTAACAACGTTGTTAATCAATTAAAATGACTTTAATCGCACTTCATAAGTATTCTATTATCGCGTGTGTACTGTCGAGTTCACAAACATCTACAAGCCAACGTTTCAATTATATATTAACACGCCTCTAAAGAGGCCTCTCTAAGGGGGCGCCTGTAAAAATTTCTAAATTTCTACTTACTTACCGATTAGATAAGTCTGTAAGTCAGCAACTTAAGGTTAGCAAGTATTTCTAAACCAGTTCGCAATTAATGTCATACTGAGCTGCTCTAAATTGATTTGGTTGGCAAATTAATTATTTGATCGGCAGTAAGCGATCCAACATTAATCAAATTTTGTTAAACAATCAGTGGGTAAGCGGATTATTTCATTTTGGATTACAATTTACCTGATCCGCAAAAATTGGTTAGCTGAAAAATCAGCTGATCAGCAAATGTCTAACAAACTATTATAAAAAGGTAAAGGGCTTATTTTTCACATGTTCAGGCCACCAGCTGACGTTCTTTCTACCGCAGTACAACCGGTTGACGATTTTTTTATTCACAATAGCATCTAAACTATCATCTGACAAAGTATCATACGAGAGGCGATGACTAAATTTATTTATTTATTTTACGTGTCGGTGGCTGCCATTCCTCAACCCACCAACGGAGCGGCAGCTGACGTCCACAAAGGTTCATCATACATAGCCGTACCACTATACGAGTTATCGCCAGGGAGGCGATTGGCCATGGAAATCTGTCCTGGCTCGCGGTCTACGACGTTCGCGTGTAAACCACGCCGCGTCGCCCCGTTTCGCGTTCGGAACGAGATCGCCCACGTAGGACACTTTTGTAAGTGTAAAAGGATTCACCCTCGCCGCATTGCTTCGCATCGCGTTCGCGTGTTGTTCGCCTACGTAAAACACTGCTTAATACAATTTATCTAAGCTAGCCTGGTTTTCATGTTTTTATATATTTAATTCTTTATATACTGTTTTTTTTTATGATGATGAATAGGCAGGCATTTGACCACGATCCCACCTGATGGTAAGTGATGATGCGGTCTACGGTGGAGCACGCTTACCTATGAGATACCTAGTAACTCTTGCCTTGAAGAGCCCCAGATTGTACTCATGCGGAAACACAGACTCAGGCAGGGCGTTCCACTCCTGGTGTATGGTGTTTTTTTATTTAACAGTACAACTTAACTAAAATAGATGTAAAAAAAGTTCGTCACCAACTCAGCCCTATTTAGAGTACGAAATAACATTATTTACCTACAAAACTACAGCAGATATCACCGCGCATAGGTAATCCCGGTCCTTCGGTGAAAAACACGTAAAACTATTTACAACTGTTTATACTTTCGGTGTGAAACCCGTGTAACTAGTAAATACGAGGGCAGTTTTTTAAGTACCCGTTTTCAGGTTTTTTATTCAAGGTAGAAAAATAAATACACTATGTATTTTCTACTCCAATTTTTTAGACCTCTGTAGAAGCAACACCTATGCATACTTTTTTCCGCCATGCCACTTTTTGAGATTTGGCAGTTTAAAATAATTGTTTAGAGATCTGTAGTGTGGGTGCGCCATCAATCCGTAATGTAATTATTTTAATTTTGCTGTTACAAGTTTCGACTTGCGCTCGAGCAATGCGCTGGTTTGGCTGTTCTTAGGGAGTAAACGCGGCAGCCGTCTTGACGATACTTTTTTCATACCTTATTATTGTTCTGAAATATTTTGTACTTCCTTGATAACAACTCTTTTTCTTAGTATGGTAAATAACAATAATTTTACGATTTTAAATAGTAGTATGTTTATTCCTACTTACTGTTAGTAGGACTAGTTACTAATATAATTTGACCCCAGCGGCGCAGTTGCGATTTTCACTCGTTGTACATTTGGATTATCAAAGCATTTGATAATATTAATACAATCGACTAGCCCTTTAATTACTAACCTGTTAGGCATTTGCGTTAAACACTACAGAACAGGTATATGTATACATATGTATATAACCACTAACAAAAGCCGAACAGTTATCAAGCGTTAATCGATGTCAGGATTCTAGGGGAATAATATTGGATTGTATTATATTACCAAGCAACAACCTAAACCCAAACGTTTAGTAATAGACTACCACGCTGGGCTTTATCTGTCATAACTAAATTCAAAAGCATTCAACTTTAAATTGTATTATTATGCAGTAAGGTACAAAATGGAACGAGTTTTCAAATGCAGATACGGAAGATAGCTAACCCCGTCATCGATCTGCCACAGTCTAGTAACTTTAGCTTGTGAAGTCGACACCCGCCAGCGATTCGGCGCGCATTCGCAAGAGCCGGCATTAGGCTGTGACGCTGGTGACATATGGTTAGGAGGTGGGTAGCGGTTGCGGTGGGTTTGTCAATTTCCTTGCAATCGAGGAAATGCAATTGGTTTGGAAAGGTTATTGTTGAGTAAAAGGAAGAGTTAAACCTAGGGTCGGTTGTCTTATTTTCATTGTACACGTAAACGTTGGCTTATTTTCATTGTACACGGGGTCTTTTTTTAAATCCATTAATTTCAACGGTGCATTCCTAAGCTTAAATTAAGTAACTTTGTCAAAGAGACCGGTATTCTAATTAACTCCGTTTTGGAGATAATCAATGATTTATTTTTATCTGTTATAGTCCCTACGAGCACTTGCCTTAGGGCCTATTTATTACATTATTATTAGTGTTTAGTATGAGTTTATACATTTATGCTACTAAACGCAAGTAGGTACTATCTCGGACGATCGATATTCGAAATGTCATGATACGAGTATGTCATAGTTACTTTTCAATTGTTCGGGTGGATTCAAATATAATATTGTGCGTTTTACAACAACGCTACTAATTACTTTTTACGAAAAATAGAAACAAAAAAAACTAAACATAACTATGCCATTCAGGTTCCTTAAATGCACTTAGCAATACTTACCCCAAATATACGGAGTTTAAAAAAAACACCGTATAGGAAGTTTCATAGTATCTACTGAATGACGTCGATCTGTTTCTCGATTCTGGTTGGCACCGGCCCTTAGAATTTCAATACCTACATACTCGTACAAATCCGTATTTCTCAGAATACAATTTCAGAATAATACAGGAGTCTCCGCACTTGGCTCTGCATGCCTCGTAGTTACTAACTAATGGATTAGTTAGTTAGTACCTACTAGTTACTAACTAATGAATTAGTTAGTAACTACCCTTTAACTTTGACTGTGACACTGAGTCGTGCCATTTCAAGATGAATGTATTTGGACACATGTATATACACAGTCATTCAATTAATTCGCGTATTCCGGCTCTATCAAAGCTTTGATTAAGTATTTCAAATATGTCGAAAAAACAGAACTATCAATCAAATCAATTCTAGCGTCATTGCTATTTCAATTTTGGCATTACGAAAATGAAACAAAACGATGTTAAAGTGTGACCAGAAATATATGATCATTGTCAAGAGGGCGCTGTTATTCTCAATGTATAGGGTGAGAATTCAGTATAGTATGAAAAAATTAGTTCCAGTGAAATTCCGCAACATGGCGCGTGAATATATATTCCCAGTCAGGTTTTATTTTTGTTGCGATTAAAGGATGGCTCGCGTTAGAACGGTAACGCGGGCCGAGGCTTCCGACTTCGTTTTTTATGACGGGTGATGGGTGATCACGTGATACGTTGATTGCACCCAATACTTATATTATCCTACCTTGTGCTTACAAGATAACCTCAATATTTGTCATGAACATGAACTTAGATGCTTTAGTCCTTTTATTATACGCATTTTTTTAAATCTGGTTTTTATTGAGGCTTTGGACACTCTAGGTGAACATGTCAGCCTCATGGGTGCTTTCATAGTTCCCTACTCAAGGAAGAGGTCAATAATATAATAATTTGTTAGATATAGGCTCTCCCATTATACGCGTTTAGGACCAAAATGAAGGTATTAAACTAATTAAATTAATTCTTCGTAAAAATCTTATTTGATTGGCCTGCAGCAAAGTTATTCTGTGCCTGCAGTAAAATGCCTTGGTAAGCGCTGCAGTACAGTAATTTAGTACTGCAGTATAGTAGTAATACAGTATAGGTGTTCGGTAGTAGATAATCAGCAGAAGAAGTTACTAAGCGGGCGAACTATTCAAAAATAACTGAACACAACTTTATATTGAAGAGTATAAACATGTGTGTGCATTTAAAAAACAATGAATACAAATATCCAGACGAAATGAGAACCAGCTCTTCGAAATATTGTAATTTAATAAACGAAGCATATAATCAGCAGAAATATATATTTCGTACTACATACCTATATTAAAAAGGATGCAACTTAAAATACGCGCAAAATATAAAATCAATCCGCCCACTGAAAACGCGAGAATTCATATTCATAACAGGATTGAACCGATGTTATTATTTTAAAGGCTCCAAATATAAGTACGTGATGTTTCGTAAACTTTATTGCAAGGCCATAGGGTCCACTGACGGTCAATTAAGAGTGTTGTTCCTCATAACCTTCAGTCGCCCAGTCGGCCTGAAAAAGGTACACAATATTCCGATACATTTTAACTATATATTTCTAACAAATCAAATTGTATTTGTCGTGTGTAGTTGAAAGTACAGTTGAAATTTTCACAGATGATGTATTTCTGTTGCTGCTATAACAACAAATACTAAAAAGTACGGAACCCTCGGTGCGCGAGTCCGACTCGCACTTGGCCGGTTTTTATATTTATTTTAAGCGAAAAACGTGGCGTAGAGCTCAGGTATACAATCTGACAGGATTAACATATACAGCCCAATTCCAACATACACCGACATCAGAATGAAATCTGACTGATGTCATTCAGTTATCGTGCATTTTGCTCGCACTTTCCCGTACATGTATTGGCACGATTGATAACTAGATGACACCATTCAAATATAATTTTGACATGTGTACGTTCGAATTGGCCTCATAGTACTTGTATATTATTACTACATGAAGCCAATTGGAGCGTGTTAATGATATTGAACGTGAGGTGCATTTCCCGCTAACGTTAAACGGGAAATGCAGCTTAGTGCGAAGGTGACACCTGTACGCTTATCTTGCTTAGCTTGACATTGACATGATACTGACATATTCGCTAGCGTGTGCGTAACTTACTTTCTATGCATCTCGCTCGTACTGGCGTAAACATATAGGTGTACCAGGGTTTCTTAAGAGTCCCCGGCAAGCTCGGCCGAATTGCACCTTCCCATACAAACGTAGTTTCGCTCTCATTTTAAAACTACGTGTTGGATTGTAATGAAAGTTTGCACATACAATGACATGAGGTATATCTAGGTCTGAAATTAGTTTATATAGTTCCAGTTTATAAAACAAACGAAATAGAGCAAAAACAAGTTTGAAAAACTTAAATTCTCTGTATTTTTTTTACTATGGTATGATACCATTGGTATCTGAAGCTACATAAACTAATTATAGACAGATATAGCTTATCCTATTGTAAGTACAAAGTTTTAGAGATATCTAGCTATTCGTTTTTAAATGAGAGCGGAACTACGTGTGTATGGAGAACCGAGCTTGCCGGGGACCCTTAAAGTCCACCACGGACATTATACCGGGTGTTTCCTGTAACAGGAGCATTAAATTAAACTGGAGGCTCTACGCCTCACTGATCAACATTTGTTCGGCTTACTTCCTCAGCATAATGCACCTACCACTAAAGACTGACAAAGATAAGAAGTACTCACCGCAGCAGCCTCTAGTGGTAACCCTGACGACTTTAACAGCATAATGTCTTAGCAGATCCACCTGCCACCAAGGGCTAGCTTCACGCTGCGTCTCCGTACACCTTTTCCCATCATGTTCGGTGGTCTTCTCTCCGTCGTTCCCATTGGCTGCTCCGCCGCCGCGGACCGTCGTGGATTGGTTGGCTGGCTTTCTGAATGCCACGTTCGTGCCTGTTGGCGTGGGATAAAAGGAATAACATAAAGTAACAAAACATAAAACAACTGATAGGTAGTATACTAAAATACAGAACTTAAAAGCATTAAATACTTAATTTATGGTTTTAATGATTATTTTGGAACAAAAACTTAACTAAAATAATATAAATGAACATTTCCGTGTCCGTAACCAGATGGTCTACTCGACATCGTTCAAGCTACTTGTTACGGGTACGTACCTCTGTCGTGCCCCGACACCGTCGTCGTATTCATATATGGAGATCGTGCCCGGGGTTGTATGTTGTATCTGTCTCGCTTTAGTATATAGGCAGGGTCGCCATATGAGATTGAAATATTACCAGGTGAAGTCATGACAAATTTTGTAGGCTTGTAGGTATCTTAAAACTTACCACAAAATGGTGGCTCGGCGGTCCAGTCGCCCCTTAGCGTGCACTCTCTCTGTTGTGCTCCGAACAGCTCATAGCCATCGTCGCATTCATACTTTGCGATTGTGCCCGGGGTTATGGCCGTGTCGCTCGGTAACGACACGCGGGCATTGGGTGGCACTGCTGGGTGCCCGCAGCGACGTTCAACTGGAAAAGGAACAGTTTGTAAGTGTTTGAATAAAGAAAATATGTATAAAAATTGTGGTGGATATTTGGAAGACGCCTTCTGTAGTTTTAATATTTTTTTGGGAGCTTAACTTATTATGGGAGCGTGATCCCTTATTGCGGTCGAACATACTACTCTTTTTGATTACATGCATTTTCTGTTTCCACCAGTCACAGGTTGACTGTTAAGCGATAAGCCCGCTTGTTATCGGCCTCTATCTCCTTGTAAGACCTAATTGGTGATACAAGTTTTGAAGCATGACACCCAGGAAAGCTAGTGAATTAGGGCCTTTTAAATGGGATCTCACGGCTTCACGGTTTCCCTCGGTGTCATGCTTCAAAGCTTGTATCACCGAATTAGGCGTATCACCAAATAAGCGCGTTTACCCTACACCGGGTTTCCTGAAGCTATATATTTTACGGAGGTGTGCTACAGCAACCTATCAATGCGTTGTAAAGTGCCGCTTCATAATACGGTGCATGTTAAGTCTATGGTCCTAAATTACGCAGAATGCTCGCTAAGTGCCCGTGGAATGCAATTATGAAGGAATGTCCACTCCAAGGGCCTGCCTGACTATATGTCGCTACATTACTGTACTGTAGGAGATACGTTATATATGGCCGACCTTCACCGATCTGCCTGACGGATGAAACTTATATTTTATGAAAGAAAATACGTTACTGAACATAAATAAATAGGGTTGCAATAAAATATGGTCAAGGCTATTTTTTTATAAATTTTTGAAAAAAAAAAAACATTTAAGTTTCATCGACTTGCCTACCGAACGAACTAAGTTCCAATGGAAAGTATACAACTTTACAACGTTTACAACTGGTACAACATGAATCAGTTGCCTATCTTTTTCTGGCAAGGGCCTGACACTCTTTAATAGAGAAAGATAGTCTTATTGCGATTCCTATAAGAGGAAAGAGAAAATAGTGCCATGCTTTGTGGTTTTTTTTTTCATGGTCGGGTTATGGCAGCATAGGTAGCAAGCGATGGCGAAATACCGAAATTTATAAGAGTGAAAGAGAAAAAGGATTATACTGCCATACATTAACCTGTCAATACATGAATATGTCTTTCTCTTACCCCTGGTCGCTCGGTTTCATGTCTATGACTATTATACTATGTCTATGTTTTCTGGTCACTATTATGGTGTTGCCATCTTTAAACAGGTGAGTTGATATCTCAGAATAATGACTCGATAATTGGTCTCATCTGCCTACCGCTTGAAAAATATATCAAAAGGATGGTAATTTTATTGCAAATACAGTGGTATAGTGTTGCTTGCGAAAATCCGGTCACAACGTCACGAGGGTTGCTAGGCTTTTAAATAAAATAAGAAGGGAAGGCTTTTAGCGATAATTCAAAAACGGCTTAACTAATCACAATTGTTTTAACTTCAGTTAAATGTGTTTATTAAGCACTATTTTTGTGATTTTTCCTATTTTTTGGAACTATGGTTTGGTTAT
This sequence comes from Cydia strobilella, assembly GCF_947568885.1. NCBI lineage: Eukaryota > Metazoa > Arthropoda > Insecta > Lepidoptera > Tortricidae > Cydia > Cydia strobilella. The sequence goes on along the minus strand of NC_086068.1, from coordinate 5,669,260 downwards.
GGAAGCGTTAATTTCCGAAATAATTCACTATCACAAAATGTGAAGACCCCTATTCATTTTAAAAGATCTATCCATCAATATCCAGCACTGGTTAGAAATGAGAGAAACAAAATCCTCACATACATTTTGTTTCTTTGACAAAATGTTTTTTGAAAATTCCTATTTATTTCAAAATACCTATCAAACGACATCCCACAACATAGGTACATATGAAACGAATTAAAAAAACGAAAAAAATGTGTGTGATTATGTTTTTTCGCTTCAACCCTATGGTGTAACGTCGTTGGATAGGTATTTTAAAATGAATACATGTTTTTAATAATATTTATTGATTATGTAAAAATTTTAGGAAATAATCTGTTCTAAAGAATTTAATCTAGTTGATTCATGTTGCAAGTTGTATACTTTCGATTGAAACTTCGTTCGGTAGGCAAGTCGGTGAAATTTGTTAAATTATTTTCTAAAATTAATTAAAAATAGCCTCGACCATATTTCTTTAGGCAACCCTATTTATTTATGTTTAGGAACATATTTTCTTTTATAAAATACAAGTTTCCTCCGTCAGGCAGATCGGTGAAGGTCGGCCATATATGTATAACGCATTTAAAGGGGCCCACTGACTAACAGTCCGCCGGACGATATCGGCCTGTCAGTTGTTCGGAACTGTCAAATTTTTGTTCTAACTGACAGGCCGATATCGTCCGGCGGACTGATAGTCAGTGGGCCCCTTTAGACTATATGCTCTATTAGAACAGCAGCGATGCGTTATGTTACGATTACACGCTAATCGACTGATGTAATCCTAATTACTCGCTTCTTGAACAATCTCAACTCAAACGTAAAGGAATCAACTCACGAGGTAGCTCATTCCACATTATAAACTAAAATAGATGTCATACACGAAATAATAAGTGATCATGGCCTCCAGAGGGGCTTTCGCGATAACCGAAATTCGAAAATTGCGGGATCTTTCTCTTTTACTCTAATGCAGGCGTAATTAGAGTGACAGAGAAAAATGCCCGCAATTTGCGAACTTCGATTTTTGCGGTTATAGCCCAGGGCTTAGGGCCGAATTCGTGTGGGTCGAATTTTCTCGAGTATGCAATCTCTTAAAGGCTTCCGAAACAACAGGTGATTCCGGTATAGCGAGCGATGGCGCTGCTATTACCATTACTAGGAAACAAACCGGGATGGTTCCATGTCATTCCAATGTTCTTATTTGGCACGCTGCATGGCCAAAAACGATAAGATGGCGCCAATGAGGGCTAACGCGTATGAATTCGCCGCTAGGGGCGCTAGTTTAGATGGTGGTCTTCGCAAAGTTCGAAATGTCAAATGTCACTTGTCACTTCAATGACTGACAGCTGTTCTTTAGTCTTTTAGACCACCATCAACAGAGGCGCCAACTGGTGAGCAAAAAAACGATAGCACTCATTCAAAAATGTCCCGGAACAAAGAATAAACTTAAACATACAGCTTTTCTCAATCTACATGTTGCTGCATATGAATGAAATGAATGAAATGAATATTCTTTAATTCAGACCATGTCCATATACAATTAAATTACATGTAAAATTAATATTAAATATAAAATGCAGATGGCGCTGTTTTGTGAGGTTTATTTGTCATTTTGAAGGTGTACCTTAGGTACTAAAATTCAAATACAGTAGGTAAATAAAAAAATATACTTACAAATATATTTTAATAATTCGAATCTTTGTTTCTGTTCCAGATTTAATTTTAGGAAAGTGGTACGTAGTCTAATGTTCTAAAACTAATCAGGTACCTACCTAATAAGGTATGTAATTAGAAACTAATCAACTAAATACTCTGTGTGTTCAATCAAATGTGGGATTATCTGTAGGTCAAAGTGATGCAACCTACGACTAATCTATATCGGTTCGCTTCAGCGGTTTAAGCGTGAAGGGGTAACAAATAGAGTCAGAGATAGAGTTACTTTCTAATTTATAATATTAGTATGGTTCTATGATATATGGTATATATGGTAAAATTAATTAAGTACTTTATATCTACAAATTAATGTTTTTTTTTAAGAACAATAATAACTGCATCAACGAATTGCTCCGTTATTTAGATTAAGGTAATATTTGTAAAACTTGACGATTTAAAAGCACTTGTTGCTAGGCTTGGTATTTTGACTTTCACTTATGAAGTCCCAGTTGTACCATCGGCACTTGACAGACTGATCAACGTCAAGCGGCGCGCCGCGGCGGTTTACTATGAAACTTTTCAAACAATAAAGTTTTGCGAACTCTGTAACGATGACAACATGTCAATATAACAAGATTAAACATTTATATTATCGTTTGATCCATGTGTAAAAAATATTTAAAAAAAAACTTATTTACTGGACGAAGATTTTTTTGTAGATTTCGTATCAGGAGCCATAGAGGTTCGCGAGGTATAGCTCACATAGCCCCTGGTGTTATAAATATAGTTAAATTTCATAGAAAACATTCTACTGCCGCATCTCGTGTTAGCCAAGCCGACAAAGCAATTGGGCCCGCCATTAAACTCAAACTATTCCGCATATTTTCATTACGCGGCAATGGAGTCATTTGCGGCTAATTGTCGGCAAAGTTGCACGCAGACGCAACGGACTTTACTATTAGCTTTTTATGGCATTTGTTGTCATTTGGTATAGTGTGAACTGAACAGTGAGTTCTGAAACATTTACTGATTGTTGCAAGATGAGGAAAGTAAGCCAAATACGTGCTTCGAAAGTAACGAATGTAAATAACCGATCAAAGTTAATAACCGGTTTCGGTTACGGTTATGCCCGAAAAATAACCGATAGCCGGTTATAATCGGCTACGGTTATTTTCGACAAAAAATGATAAATTTCCAACCTAGTTATTAAAAATTACGAAAATAAAGGTAATTAGGGAATGTGAGTATGTCTTCGTTTTTTAAAAAAATACAAAATATAGGTGAAAATTTGACCATGGACGTGGTACAATATTCACTCAAAATATTTCATATATAAGGCAAGTAATTTCGGTATATTTCGTTATTAAAGTACACGAATGACAAAAGTTATAGTCACAGACAATAAAGGCAGGATTTTGTAGTCATGAGAAGATAAATCATAAATAAATAGCCGATAATAACCTTAACCGGTTATTCGAGTTTATTAATCGGTTATGAATTTTTGTTAAAATAATCGGCTATAACCGATTTGCATTCCCTATTTGAAATTGACAGCTCCATATTATGCAGTGCGGTAAGGTAACGGTGTCAAAACTTCAGGACCGAGTGAGGAATGTCGAGATCCGACGCCGCACCAAGGTGCGAGATGTGGGAGACGTCATTACCAAATTTAGATGGAGTTGGGCGGGAAATGTTGCCAGGCAGAGTGATGGCAGGTGAACCAAAATGTTGACAGATTGGTGGCCGCTTTAATTTTGCGTAATTTTGCGTTAGCGCCTCTTAATTTGACGATTTTGATTAAAATTTACTCAGATGGACCTACGGGTTCTGGGCGACTATTCATCATCATCATCTTCCTCGCGTATTCTCGGCATTTCTGCCACGGCTCATTGAAGCCTGGGGTCCGCTTGGCAACTACAACCGCCACGATACATAGAAAAAAAGTAATTGTGTGGTTTTATGAAACCACGATGCAAGTGAAACTTTATTTCAGATTGTATAGGCATTTAACTGAAAATCTTCGGAAAATTATTCGATTTAGGGTGTGAAAATCGCGTTTTTAATCTAAACTTAATAAATATACCCTTTAATTATCTTATACATAAAAGCTCGCTTAACGCCAATCACGCGCGCCAATGTAATTCAGCTTCTCAACATGGTGGTGCAAATCATTATTAATATCGCCTCCTTATCCGGTATTAGCAAGCTCTCCGATTACGCACAGGTTGTTACGGATCTCACGGTCATGTTACACTGACGTTTTCGAGATGTTCTACACGCTTGCGAGTAGCCAACCGTTGGGACGTTGACCGTGAAGTTCGAAAACAAAAAGTCGTATGACTATTTGCCATTCACCGTAGAATTTGACAGATAGAGAGAGTTTGACGTTACCGTATTTAAGGTTAATAAGGTGTAAGGTCTACTGTCCTCAAAATTTTGTATGAAATTACAAGCAAATATCAGCCTTCGTGATCCGTGAATTAAGTATACCCTTAGTCTGCTATTTTAATTACTATGAATACTATGATCTATGAAGTACTAGAAATAAAGTAGAATTTTATTAATGCTGTAATTATAAAAATATTGTGACAAATACACTAATAAATCTAATAAATGCTATGAATAGGGTTGCCACCTTTTTTCTATACACATATAGTATTTTTGTCAAAATATTGAAAAAATATAGTATTCAGTGGGGAATTAAAAAAAAGGCACCGATTTGAGGCGAATTAAAAACCAAGTCGCATACGATGCGATATCGGTGACATTTGTATACCCCATTCTTGAGTGATGAAAATATAGTATTTTTCGTACTATATTGTTTTTGTATAATATATAGTACAAGTGACTAAAATATAGTACGATACTATATATTATAGTATGGGTGGCAACCCTAGCTATAAACGTGATTCGGACGCAGGACTTCTAGCTTCGTAGCAACAACTGTTTTTAATAGCGGTAAATTGTATATTAGGTAATGCCATCAGGTCATCTCTGCAGTCGGGGTATATTTAGGGAGAAGGGATAACTCAGTGTTATGTTTCAGATAAGTTTCAGTCTTAATGGACAGTTTTTCAAAGTCGAAAATTAACCGAGAGCTTTGTCTATATATATTCCGTCACTGGCGAAAGAGGATAGACGCGCAAAGATTAATCAAAAGACTAAAGAACAGCTGTCAGTCATTGAAGTGACAAGTGACATTTGACAATTCGAACTATGGAAAAGACCACCACCTACACTAGCGCCCCTAGCGGCGAATTCATACGCGTTAGCCCTCATTACATAAGACACATACTGGGTTCCTGGTAGTTGGATTTTTTTATACTTTTTGGGTAAGCTATCGATGTTCGGATTTTTTTTTGGTGATAATTTGCTAGACATTCATTTTTGTAAACTTTGATATTACCTGATGAAGTACCTATATCGAGTGAGAGAGATTAAACTAAGAATGTCGTCTTAAAGCAGAGGACTCCTCAAAGGACTCGAGCCTTAACCAACACTAAAGTTTGACACTCAGGTTTGACAGTTCTTTTGTTGGAATTGAATTGTCAAACATCCATTTTTGACAATAAGAGTTACCGCATTATACTTAAATATATGGAGCCGTACATATTGTTCATTTAATAGTAGGTATAGGATAAGCATCTAAGCGTTACCGAACCTGATTTACATCGTGAGTTGTGCATTAAAGTACCTTTAAGTGTTCCTAATAATCGAACTAATGTGCTTCTTTAATATTGGACCTTATTAGCCTAAACATAAGGTGCTTGATTATATTAAACGTATAACAATGCATAGTAAGATGGTTATCAGGACTAGTTTTGTAATTATAGTTAACATCTCTTCCGTATTCTTCGGCGTCCTACGCAAAAAGCTTTAGGTTGTTTTTTCGAACGGCTTCCTAGCGTAGTCAGTACTGTCGGTAGTAGCCTCCTTGCAAGGGCTTGACACTCTTTGATAGAGAAAGATAGTCTTATTGCGATTCCTATAAGAGCAACCAGAGGAATAAACTTTACCATGCTTCTTTGAAGATAGGTCTTAAGATGAATATGTCCAAGACTAAAGTTATGACGAACATCCCCGGTAAATCGATTCCAACCATTATGGTTGGGAACGAAAGACTGGAGGTGGTCGAGCAATACGTGTATCTTGGACATATTCTATCATTTGACAAAACACATCAGAAGAAGGAGATCTCCAGGAGAATCCAGCTGGGTTGGGCGGCATTCAATAAACTAGCGGACATCCTCAAACCCGTTAACATTCCACAATGCCTAATCTCGTCTCTTTAACCAATGTGTCCTGCCCACCATGACCTACGGTGCCGAGACATGGACGCTCACTAAGGAGGCTGTGCATAAAATCCGAGTGGCACAGAGAGCCATGGAGCGCGCCATGCTCGGCATCAAACTTCAAGACCGAGTGAGGAATGCCGAGATCCGACGCCGCACCAAAGTGCAAGACGTCGGATACGTCATTACCAAACTTAAATGGAGCTGGGCGGGACATGTTGCCAGACAGAGTGATGGCAGGTGGGCCAAAATGTTAACGGAATGGTGGCCGCTTTCAGACGAAAGGAGTGCCTGGCGTCCGTTGGCTCGTTGGGTGGACGACATTCGGAAGACTGCGGGTCACTTCTGGATGAGATTGGCTCAGGACCGGGATAAGTGGCGTACGCGAGGAGAGGCCTATGCTCAGCAGTGGGCGATAGAAGGCTGATAAGAAGAAGAAGAAGATAAGAGGAAAGAGAAAATAGTGCCATGCTTTGTCTTTATCACCGACCGGCATAGCAAGGAGGCGATGGCGAAATACCGAAATTTATAAGTGAAAGAGAGAAAAGATTATGCTGCCTTACATGGAACTGTCAATACATGAATATGTCTTTCTCTTACCCTTGGTCGCTCGGTTTCATGTCTATAACTACTTGTAGATACTGTGTCTAATGATCAATAAAAGTTTTGATTGGCTAAAATAATATTCTATATGTCAAACCTCTTGCGCGGCATTGCAATTTTTACATTATACGCACTGTTGAGTCGCTCGCGGTACGATACACGTGGGGCCCATTTGGCCTGATGACATATTTTGAAATATAGCTACTTTAAACCTCGCGCGAATCCGTTAGTGACGTCATGGTTTAGTTGGTGGTTGGTGGTAGGGTGGTAGATATTGTTTACATGAGTACTTTACACACGAATAAATATTACTTTACAGTACATATGGTGCTACTTTCTTGCACTAGTGCGGAAAAGAGCACTTTTCGTGCATATGTCGAAAGTTTAAAGGGACATATGTACTGTAAAACGTTGTACGATACACGTGCGAATAGGTAATTCGCAACTCGTGTCGATTTAAAACACCCCCTGCGGTCGTGTTTTAATTTATCACCACTCGTTTCGAATTTCCTCTTTTCCGCACTTGTATCGTAAATAACTATTACATACTTACAGTTACGAATTTTCCCTTGAACCTGAATGATAATGTTAATAAAATTCAGCACTATAGATTACGATTAGAGATGATAAATCAATACAAAAATTAATAATAACTCATTTTATACAAAAACTCTCAAGCGCTTGCAATTCAAGATGAATTATTTAAAATTTTGAGTGAAAATACCGGGTGCCGGTTTTACTTTTAAATTCATTTTTTCTGTTTATGACAGCCAACATGGCAATGATAGTTCCATTCAGCCAAACAATTAAAACAGTTTTTTGTTGAAAAATCGTATTATTTAGCATTTTATTTATATAATAACAAATAAATATTTATTTTATATCGTGTAATAATATTTTTTGTGGGTAGGTAATAAATGTTTAATGGCGAAATAAAAAAAAAATCTTTAAACATTCAAACTGTTTGGTCACGACCAAATAATATAATACTCACTAGGAGAAGAAGGATAACTATATACAAAATAAAAGTCCCTTTCAAAAGTTCGTTTGGTTCGTTTATACTACTAGCGCTCTGGTTGTATAACAAACCCAATTGACAACCCGTTTAGCCTAGCGGGTATTAGCAATAATCCAATTCAGGTAGCTAATGGTCCTGGGTTCGAATCCCAGCGAGAGAATTTTTTTTTTATTTTTTCCGTTTTGTTTTTGTTAGGGTAAATTTATTTCTGAAAAAAATAAAAAAATATGTGAAGAGACAATGATTTCTATTATATTTAGAAATTCTTACAATACTAAAGACAAAGAGTTATTAATTAAGATATATAATTTTCATTCCTATTACGTAGGATCAAAAGAGCTTAATTCGAAAGAAATACAATAGGCAGAAAAAAAGTAGTATTCTATACAAAATTATGCATTGTACTTGGGGCTTGTTCTTGTTGAACTAACTGTGGAACTTGTTTATAATATTTATTTAAAAACTTATTTACACCGAAATGGTGGGTTTGTCAGATACAATAATGCTTTGAATATGTCTTTTTATATATTCACCTAAAAATATTATTATTGGTACCTATATTATGTCCGAATAAAAGTGTTAAGTATATTTGGAACATATGGTCACACACCATAATTGCAATTCATGTAAGTTGTGATCATATCACATCTATCAGTCCAAAACAAAATAAATACATTGGCATATGGCAAATGGCAACTAAAGTTGTTATTACATCTATCCGGTTATCGGAAATTTTCTACTCCACAGCTCAGCGCAGCGTCTTTTTCGATTTAGTCTTGGTAACCGGGAAACTAGTCTGGAAATGCGGCAAATCCATGCCCTTTGACCTTTTTCAAAGATATTATATATGATGGTACAGGGTTATATTATCATCTCACGCTTAAGCCATCTGTTGATTCACTCTTTAAAACAAAACAGTCGCAAATTAAACAATATTACCTAACTTCCTAACAACTAACCTCGCTTAAAATTGCTACCAGAGGTCTAAATTTGCCAGCTTTGAGCTTAAACAATGTGAGATTTTACATCTATCATCTATATATGATGACCTATGATTGTAATTTCGGGCGCAATATAGCGAGGATAAGGGATAGTAAGAATAAATTGTTATATTTGAATTTGGCAAAAAGTAGTGCGCTTATTTTTTTTAAAGATTTATAATATATATTTCTTACCTTGAAATAATTATTGTTTCTGGTTTATTACTACAACGGTTTAAATTTAACCGAGTCTGTGCGAAGACACATTTAGCATACGTTGCTCGCGCATATGATTTTTTAATTTTTAAAACTAATAAATAAAACTATTTAAGCATATATAGCTTAGCTTTTGAGTTTTATATTTTTACATGAAAACTGATGTTTTTGCGTTCAATGACTTTAATTACAGCATTGATATTATGGATCGTATCGATGGTATATTATATAGTCTCCATGATTGATATTACAGATTTTGTCTATGTTCTTAGTTCTTACCAGCCAGATCCAAGTGCAAGATTTTTTTTTAAATTATATTAAGAAGGGTAGAGGCACGTCAACCCTCTGTAGATTTTATGAACATAGACAAAGACAAACTGAAATAGATAATAATGTATATCAAAAAATAAATAATAATTTACATAAATATAGGTAGTAGTGTGACTACTTTATAAATACAAATTAAAATTGTTAATAAAATAATTTGATTTGTTCCCGGACTTGTATAGACGAAGCTCAAAGTTGCTGTTGTAAAATATTTTTATGTTAATGGGGTTGGCCGGTCGAAGTGTTTAGCAGAGGGCGCTAGCATAGCTTGCCCTGTCAATCCCTAGAATTTTGTCAAATACGGACAACACATAGAAGATTTTGGCGGGTCATATATTTCCACTCATATACTAGCATCCAAAAGAGAAGGATGAGTATAGTTTTATTGTTCTTATTTACTGACAATTTGGTTTGACCAACTATAGTATATACAAATTAATTTTTAACAAGCAGAAACGTCTGCGATCGATGCTATTAAGCTTAGAATAAATTTAAAAGTGGAAAAATTACTGCCTTGGGTCATGGGTGAGACTTGAACTCAAGGCAATAATTTTTCCACTTTTAAATTTATTCTAAGCTTTATAGTATATACAAGTAGTTTATAGACATGAAACCGAGCGACCAGGGGTACAAAAAAGACATATTCATGTATGGCAGCATAATCCTTTTTCTCTTTCATACTTTTAAATTTCGGTATTTCGCTATCGCTTCCTTGCTATGGTGCCATAGCCCAACCATGAAAAAATGCCCGGTCGGTGATAAAGACAAAGCATGGCACTATTTTCTCTTTCCTGTTATAGGAATCGCAATAAGACTATCTTTCTCTATCAAAGAGTTGACAGGTCCTTGTGCTCAAAGAAAAATGTCATGGAATGGTGACGTCACGGTTTGGCTCGTTTCTGATTGGTGTTGCAGTCAAAATGGCCGATTGGAGAATTTTGCACTTTTATTTTATTGAAAATATTAATAATCCTATTGTTAGAAATTGAGATATTTTTAAGAATCATGTCTATTTACTGAAAAACACTTTTGAAAAATAAGAACAAGTCACAGCGAATATGTTTCAATTATATAACAAGCACATACATTTACATTCTTTTGGTTTCATATTAGCAAAATCGTTTCGACTGTTTGAAAAAATAAACTGATTTGACTAGTAGTCAAATCTGTCAAATACCCTATTAAGTAAGATAACACAATGTATGGAGTGAGCACTCTATGCTTACTTATTTCTCTATGCCCAACCAAGCTGACACGGAGACCTTCGCTAACGCACGGTTAATGACTAGTTTTTGCCAAGCATAAAACACGTAATTCTGAAAATCACTTATATGAAGCTTCCTGATTCAGTATCGTATTGATATTAGCAAACATTTTGTAACACTGTTATGCCTGCTTTCATAATACTACGTGAATCCGGCCAGTTACAGCTAGGACCGTCCGCCGTGGACACAAGGTTCGAAATCGCCTGGCACGGACGTGAGTGCAATATAATATGAGACATATACGTACATGGCTACTTACGGCGAGGGAAAGTTTTATATATTTGAATGTCGAAAGACTTATGTTTTGTTATTCGGAGTTTGATAAAAACGTGTGGTAAGTGCTATGTATAATTGAATGTTGAAAAACTAGCTACTAAAGCAATTTACGAAAAGGCATGGAATAAATTACGTTTATTAAATCACATTTACAGTCGGGTCTATCGCGAATTTATTTTACACAAATCTCTGTTTTGACATTTTGCTGGGACGTCAGTCAGCCGCGACCACGACCAGTGAAACCTGTGTCGAAACGTAGGTAAATAAAGGTAACAAAATAAATTCGCGATAGACCCGATTGTAAATGCGATTTAATATGATTGTACTGGTAACCATGGTAACTCCAGGTTTATCCGGTTAATCCCCGGCTTAGTGGGATGTTGCAAATGGCTCTTAGCGGAGTAGGTAAATAATGAATTTTAGTCTAACTTGTTCACTCCATACATTGTTCTAACTAGTCTTTAGGTGCACACCGGTACTTTTTTGGAACCCAACACCATGCGCGTGGCAACCTGTTTGCGGCTGGGTGTCCGTGTCTGTGCTCCTCACCGGTGCCCTTGTGGTGCTGATGTCGATATGCAAGGCCACCACGGGCTTTCGTGCCAGAAGAGTGCGGGGCGTTTCTCCAGGCACTCGTCTCTCAACGACATCTTGCGACGCGCGCTCGTCAGCACTAACGTGCCGGCTTTGCTGGAGCCTTCCGGCGTCCTCAGGGACGATGGTAAGAGGCCGGACGGAATGTCATTGATTCCGTGGGAGATGGGGCGGGTGTTGGTGTGGGACGCTACTTGCGTGGATACACTAGCCCCGTCCCATCTTCATGGCACTTCCGTCTCACCGGGTGCGGTTGCGGATGCGGCTGAGCGGAGAAAAAGGGCCAAGTACAGCTGTGTCGGCCAAGAATATCTTTTTACCCCTTTTGGTGTGGAAACACTCGGCCCGTGGGGTCCCGGTGCCCTGAAATTTTTCGGAGCCTTATCAAAGAGGCTGGTGGAAGTGACTGGGGATCGTAGGGCTGGCAGCTTCCTTGCACAGCGCATTAGTATTGCAATTCAGCGGGGTAATGCTGCCAGCATCTACGGCACCTTACCGAGGGGTGCATTTTTATTTTAGTTAAGGTTTAGGATAGGTAGTATATTTTAGTTACGTTTAGTTTATAAATTTTGTTAGTCTAACGAAATTTTATAATTTGAAATGGGGGCTTTAAGGCTGCGTTTCCACCAGAGATTTGCGAGGATGCGTAGCGAGGGATGTGTTTGTTAAGAACCATTTAGAATTACTTCATTTGTTTTCCTCGCTCGGCGTGCAGTGATTCTATTGGTTCTCAACAAACACATCCCTCGGTACGCAAACGTATCTTCGCACATCTCTGGTGGAAACGCAGCCTTAAGTGGTAACTTAGGTAGGTATTTGAAAAAATAAATTGCTAACCATAATATATTATATTTGTATCGTCGTGTCATGATAGAATAAATATATATTTTTTATTTTAAAAGACATAGTTTCGAATTTATTTAAGTAAATATGAAAAAAAAATATCCTTTCCTCCTCCCCTCTTTCTAAAACTAGCTACCTACTCGCCTAAACTTTTAAAAAATGATAGAAAATAGTTATTTACCTTTATAAGAAAAATCTATAAGAAGATCAAGCGTTAGACAATCCTGCGAAAAATATATTTTTTAACTAAAATTGTATGATGTACGGAACCTTTGGGACGCGAGTCCGACTCGCACTTGGCCGATTTTTTTTAGGTAAAGTGATCTATACGTTGTACTGTGTCACCTCGGCCCTTAAGGCCATGCTTTGTTGAACAGACAAACACACAAAAAGTTCACATGGCATTGAATCTACAAACATTTCATATTAATGGGAGTAATCTGACACTGTCTTGAGGCTTGAGGTCTTATACACCATCATATGAGGCCTAATTACTACGAGACAACCTCAATAAGCCACCCAATAATGAGTGGGACGCACGGAACACCATAGACGGTGCAGGCCGGGGTTCACGCAGACCAAAAAGGAGATGGCGGGACGACTTAGACGCATTCTACCACAAATGTTGGGAAAATGCCGATGACAGGGTCGATTGAAGAAAACGAGGGGAGGCCCAGCAGTGGGACACCAAAGTACGCTAATAAAATAAATAAACAAAACCTCAATAACACTCATATTTGTTAAAAAAAAGGGTAAATGTCAAAAATACGTATTAACGAGTAAAACAAAAATATAAATATCAAAATCAAAGCTCAAAATTATATATATTAATACTTAGATACATAGAACACATCCATAACAAGGGAACCAATATTTATGATAAACACCCTAATAAATGCCCTTACCAAGCTTCGAACTTCGAACCCAGCACCTCCTAATTCATAGGCAGGGTCACTACCGGCTGGGCTAGGAGGCCGTTAAGTATGCCGAGTAAGTGACAAAATTAGCCTCAAATACCGAAGCGTAAAAATTCGAAATGCACATGAATATGTTAACCCGACGTTTACAAATGTGTGGGTATTAAATATGGCGGGACAATACGTGCGTGATACGCGAACGTGTGGTACAAGCGAAAAGGTTCACCGTTTATATTTTTTAATGTCCCGGACACTGCACTGTCCACTGGCACTGTGGAACGACGACGCCATACTTGTGGTTGTATATGATAATATTGATAATTTTCTGTTTTTGATGATGAACTTTTTATGGTGATAACAAAGAATCGTTAAATTTGGTAGAGATAGCCCTGATCAAATTCCCAAGATCCTTACTAAGTTTCATAGATTTTTGTTAGGGCGATAACTTTGTACGTCGAAAAACAGAAAATTCTCGTGTCCAACCACAAGTACGCGGCGTCGTTCCACAGCGCGGGGTGGGAATATAGGTCCTCGATTTAATACTATACTCAATTAACGTACCAATATGTATAATATGTCAATGAATTCCATTGATTATTAGTGCATCTCGCCACAGAATAAGTAACAGTATTATCATACAGAACGGCCACGCACCGACCCACCCCGACTCGAATTACCTCGCCCCGCGACCGCAGATTGACGGCCGTTTGCCGACCGCTCAGTAATATTTTTAAGCAACTTACTTACACTATGACGCATGCCGCGTGTACAGACATGCCGTTCACACATATAAACGCAAGTGATTTTTGATATACGTGTCCGCCCTGTGGTCTCGCTGTAACACGTAGTAAAAAATAGGAGTTTTAATTTTGTTATTTACGAAGTTTCCAGCAATTCCAGATGAAATTCCTATTTAGTTGACAATGGGGGAGAGAAAGTAAGAGTATTTGTACGTAATTGAAAAATAGTCGCTAGGCAACTTAATTAAACAGTTTGGTACAGTCGAGTTCATAAATATGTGTACATTTCTTCGCCTAATCCATTGCAATAAGGTGAAATGTTTCGACTGTACAATGTTTAGTTTAAGTGTTTCAATAAATCAACAGAGATCACTAAGAAAAAGCTGAATCTTTAACAATATAGTGTGTTAGACTAAACTTTTTGCATAATAACTATTATCTATTCATGGTCTAAAGCAACTTTACTGTTCTCTTACCGTAGTCGATTTAAAATAGACGACCTTGTAAAATCGCTGTCACTTATGATTTGCGGCGCGCAGTTTCCTAGCGCCACACGCTTACAATTCGGCGGTAACTTATGAATAGCTATTGTTTTTGCACAAACCATACTGCTAGAGTTAAAAGGCTGTATGGCACTTGTTTATATGTACATACCTTATTTTAGCATGATGAAGTTATCTACATCTGAAAGTTTTAATAATTTTTATAAGCATATTGGATGTTACATACACACGTTAAAAATATTTCACTCCGGACCACACATGATGTGTATTAAAAATCTTCAATAAACTACCGCAACCAATAAAAGAAATAGAAAACCTATTTTTTTTTCAAAAAATCACTTAGTGTATTTCTAATAGATCTTTTTACACGCTACATGAGTTTTTTGAAGACAGAATGTTTAATTAATATATATGATAAGAAATAATTTAATGTGTCCATTGCAGTATACCTAGTTTTATTTTGTTATTTAATTGTAAGATTGCTGCGCCCTTGCAGGTCCATATTATGTGATTATGTACTTAATATGTTCGCAATAAATGCTTTGTCTTTGTCTTTGAAATATTTACAATGGTTGCAGTTAGTATGTAGTCTCCATAGAAAAACTGACCACCGCTCGTGCAGAGCAATGCAAACTGGGAAGTGGGTCAAATATGTAACTAACTGACGATTACGGACATTGGTACTAAATAAAGATTGTGATGTTATAATGTAATGTAAACAATACATTTTTATTCAAAACGTCAACGAATGACAATGAGATTTTGACAGTTTATCATAGAATATCTTACACCAGAAAGGATGCCAATCTCTTATGGCAGAATTGTTGCAAAAGTGACCGCTTTCAGCATGGAGACTATATAAAGGAGCCAAATCTCTATGTATGAAAAGTGTCCATCAAAAAACAGTAATTAGGCGGCGCCACCATACACCGAAATACTACCAAAAACAACCTACGTAATTTGGTCGGGTTATTTGTTGCCTTATATGGTTCATATTATACTCATGTCCCAGAGTCTAACTAGCGCCACCTATGATTGTGCCTAGCCTCCATGATTGTGATGTTATGTTGTAATGTAAACAATACATTTTTTTTCAAAACGTCAAGGAATGACAATGAGATTTTGACAGTTTATCATAGAATATCTTACACCGGTTTATGCATGGTTTATGGCACACAAATATATTTTTTCCTTCGACCACACTAAGTTTGGACCGGCGCGGCCTTGCAGTGAAAATGCATACATAATATACATAATTATATATTACAAAATAAATGTCCCACAGGAGGGTCGATTATTTTTTCGTTACATTTGGGTAGTTTGTCTGATTTCAAGAGCTCATTCTGAGTGGAATAAATACGTAATCCCAAAGTGGGACAAAAAATAATGTTTTATTCCGGTTTTCGTAACGCAGTGGAAGATTTTTTGGGACAATCGGCCCAGGGTGCCTAGCCAACGAGCCAATCGTTTATGTGGCGTAGCGTAGTCATCTCTCTATCACACTTTTTTTTTCAAAGAACAATATTTTACATCAGTCAGTTTTTGATTTACGAGAAGTACATAATCGGCTTAGCGGCCTGCGTTCGCAGGCGGACGTAAGCCGACCAAAGAGGTTCGCCACACCACTTCGGTGGCAATCAAGCATACGGCCCACTTCTCTATTGGTGCGACAGAGACAGTTGCGTTTCGTTTGCTACGGAGCGTAGACGATTGGCAGGTTGGCTACGCGCCCTAGGGCCTGTTTCTTAAAAGCTTGTAACTTGTAATACAAGCGGATGTCACTTTTTGACAGGTTTTGTTAGAAAGGGACTTACACTTGTATCACAAGTTACAAGCTTTCGAGAAACGGGAATCGAGAACGAGAACTAATTTGGTCGGGTTATTGGTTGCCTTATATGGTTTATGTTATACTCATGTCCCAGAGCTTAACTAGCGCCACCGGAAAGATTAGGAACTATTATTTAAAGCTGAAAGCGGTCACTTTTGCAACAATTCTGCCATAAGAAATTGGCATCCTTTCTATACCATCCATATTGAAATCTTAGTGCTTTCGGACTTTACCGTGACTTTGCCAAAACCAAACCGACTCAGTGTTCAAAACTAAACAAGCCATTTTGTAAAGTGATCGTATCTCGCTCGTGACGCAATTTCGGTCGTGAAGGCCGAACGACGCTCGGCACGACACAGAAAGACGGATTACTTTAGTCACGGCTATTTGTCGAGATCTGGAACTGCCATTTCTAGGTTATAAACAGAGAGGTAGCCGAGGAAAATGTACATAAATTATACCTCTGCGGGAAGCTTCGACATGGCTGAATTTATCGGAAGCGCCTTTTCGATATCGGATGTCGGAAGGCGCCTAAAGGCTGGCGTCCACTGGGCTCGCCGAGGCGAATCGCAATAATTCGCCTTCTATACATTTACTATGAAACTGCGTCTATTGACGAAGAGCCGCGGCGCGTCGAATCGAATTTACCATTCATAGTAAATGTATAGAAGGCGAATTATTGCGATTCGATTCGATTCGCCTCGGCGAGCCTAGTGGATGCCAGCCTTAAGAACAGCTGCAGGAGAGTGCCATTGGCATTAAGTCCGCCTTTTTTGCGTTTTTTATCGTTTTTTTAGTAATAATGATTTATCAAATGCATAACTAAATACAGATAAACAAATATACCTTACATTTTACTTCCTTCCAACATCTGATATCGGATCGGACAATGTGAAAACGCTTAACGGAAATTTCCTTTTTTGTAACAAGTCTTGATTTCGTATTCAGAATGAGGAAGCCCTTAAAACCAGACAAATTTCATCCAAATGTAACAAAAAAAATCGCTTGCAACATAAAAACAGCCTATTGATCTAGAGGAGTCTAGTTGGTCTCAATATTGTATACACGTTTCCGAGTCCAGCTCTTAGTCTATGAAGCGGGCACGGCGGGTCATCGCGTGCATGTGAATGAAGACACACTTACCGGCGTTTAGTACCGTAAGATGGTCATTTTCAAAGGCCGACCAATCGATGAACTGGTACGCAATACCCATATATTTGTTGTGCATCTCTTTCTCTAGCTATTAAAAAAAAAGAGAAATATTTGCGCGAATAAGTTTGATATTGCCGACCAAACTAAGTCACTATAGGTTTTACTGTTAGAGTCTGTGCGGAAAGAGAAGTTTCGTGAAATGTATGGGATCAATTGGGATCCAATACATTCTACTACAAATAAAAGGCATCCAGCTCGTTTCGCCGCAGTCTGGTAAATAAGACACTTCGTGTAACTTCGTACCGGCGGCGATACGAGCACGCTCGATGAAATATTCTAAGCGATTCAAAGGTTCGAAAAATCGTAAAAAACCGGCCCAGTGCGAGTCGGACTCGCGCACGAAGGGCTCCATACCATTACGCAAAAAACGCCAAAAAAATAACTGTCACATTTTTGACGTAAAATGTTTAAGAGTCCCCGGCAAGCTCGGCCGAATTTTACCTTCCCATACAAACGGAGTTTCGTTCTCATTTTAAAACTACGTGTTGGATTGTAACAAAACTTTGCATATACAATAACATGAGGATGAGGTATATCTAGGTCTGTAATTAGTTTATATAGCTTTTATTTGTATAAAACAAATGAAATAGAGCAAAAACAAGTTTTGTATAGAAAACAAATTAGCTGAATTTTTTTTACTATGGTATCTGAAGCTACATAAACTAATGAGCTAATTACAGACCTAGATATACCTTATTCTATTGTAAGTACAAAGTTTCAGAGTAATCTAGCTAGTCGTTTTAAAATGAGAGTGTATAACTACGTTTGTTTGGAGAACCGAGCTTGCCGGGGAGGAGACTCTTAAACATGGCATCAATTTAATATGGAATTTTTTAGTTCCATTATTTAATTTCTACTATTTTATGTCGCACTATAGACTCGATTCTCAGAACCAATGAAGTTTAGCTATATTGTATCTATGTAGTTTAAGACGGCTAGGCATTTTTTCCTACGTACGGCCTTGACAGTCTGTTGTAACACCTCGAATACTTTCATTTATTTAGGTTATTTATAGATCAACCTTAAAACAACATAAATATTTTATACACCGCTTTTTTAAGTTTTATCAAATATAAGGTACCTTAGAAAATATAACTTAAAAACATTTTACTTTTTACGATTACGCTGTTATAAAGTGCGTCACTAGTCACTAGTGACAATTTTTTTTAATTTATACCTTTCAGATTTGAGACTATATCTTGAAATAATAATCGCTACTCTCCCTGAGCAAAAAGAAATGTAGTTCAGGCAATAGAAATAACTATATGTGAAAGATAATTCTGCTAAGAAAGTATACGTGTATCTATTATTAATAGAATTTATATATAAGAAAAATATGCCATGACCATGTCCCAATAATTTTAATAAAAAGAAAAAGTTGCATAGGTATAATAAGAATAACTTCATATTTTAAACCCAGCGATTGATAATAAACATATTATGATTTCCTGAGACTATGTTTCAAAACATGTTTATACTTAAACTATAACATTTTGCCTGTAAAATTAAAATCTAAGCACGTCCACTAAACTAACGCGATCAATTTTGTAAAATAAAATGCTTAGTTTTTAAGAATATTTTTGTGAAACAATAACGTTTTTATTAATATCGAAAAATATTAATAAAAACGTTATTGTATGTGGACGTAATGAATAGGTACTTCAAGTAACCGCCACTTATCTTTTTATAAATTGTACTGCACAAGCAGTTATATTTCGTAGACAGTGGGTGGGTGGTGTGGTCTATGAAATAAAATAATAACAAAAATTATAACACCACGATCTAAGTAACAGAGGTCTAATAAACTATTACTTAGAAAGTAATAAATCATACGTTTGCAACTGACTGTCCTAGACCGTGAATGCAATATCTTATAGCGTTACTAAGTAGTTAAAATGCAGAGGGCCGGCCTACTGTGAAAATTGAAAATGGAAATTTCGTTATCGTAACGAAATTTAGATTTCCTATTTTCGCGGTAGACCCTCAGAAATCAATTCTTACGGGTGGTTTCTAGGCGATGTATCAGCATTGGAATTGTGCGATGATGTTAGAACTCTCTTCTCATGCAGCGGAGACAATAGTACTAATTTTCGATGGTTAGAATTTCTCTCTTGGTTTCCAAGATTAGGCAAAGCTCCAGGTACATGTTCTTTATTCGCAGTCAAACATGTCGTCGTTAATGTAGGATGCAGACTTGTCTTACTTCCTGGTGCATTTTCAACCTTGCCATCACTCTTTTCTTTATTGATTTCTGTAATGTACATTTTTGCTAATGTTGGCCGCATATGTATGCCGTACTTTGAGTCCAAGTTGCTTCCATGTTGTATACAATTTGCAGTAGTTTCTTGTACATTCTCAGTTTTGTCATCTTTTTTACCTTTGTCATCCTCAGTAAGGTGTATTTGAGGATTATCCTTATTTATGTGACTTGTAAGCGTTATTCCGGTTGCAGGCAAATGTTTTACCTTAAGTTCCGTTATGTGCGGCTTTGGTAAGCTGTCTCGAAGTCTGTGGCAAGTGTTCGTTTTCACTGACAAATTTTTAACAACATTTCCAGCTTTTTCTTTGTTAAGATTGTTTACATACATCTTTGTTAATCGTGCCTTTTTTGCTTTCACATCTTCAGAATGATCTTTAAGTTTTATCATGGACGGTTTTACTATGGTAATCTTTATATCGTTTTGTGTATCAATATTGTTTTCATATTTCCAACAATCTGTCGTATTACCTGTCGAATTTGCAATCTTATAATCTTCCTTTCTTTTAAAAATCATTGTGAAATATGACTTCGGTAACATAACTCTTTGCTTCTTTGCATCAGCACAGTAATCACTTTCAGCTTTATATAATTTATAGTATGACTGTTTATCATTATTGTTTTGTTTTAAAAGTCCTGCATCATTTACTTGTGCTGAGGTATATTGCGGATTGTATTGTGTACCAAAACTGGTTTCATTGCTTCCAAACTTTGTCCCAGTTACAGACACATTGTCAGTCTTATTATCAGTATTTGCTTTCATATGTTCAGAAGCGTCGGTTTTTGCTAATGTATGCTGTACACTTGGCTGTCCCTCGTAGTCATTATTCCTTTTTACCATTGTTCCTGTTTTAGGCTGCTTGATGTTCACTTTTATCTTTTCGTTAACGATTTCAATAACCTTTAAATTTTCCAGTCTATTTTTCATTGTTATTGGCTTGTTAATTTTAGAACATGCGTGTGGCTCTATAAAATGATCATACCTGCCCTTAAAGTCTTTTATTGCATTTCTTGCTTTTGCGGGGCAAGATGTGGCAGTTCTATAAGCATATCGGAACGTGCTTAGTATTAAGACTATTATTTCTTTTGCTAGTTTAACTTTGTTCTCCGGAGAAAAAGGAAGCGGTATTTTTACATCCTTTTGTTTAATAGGTAGCTTTTTATTATCTATTGGTCCATGATTTGGTGCTGATGATAAAACTCTGGTGGATGGTTGCAAGCTGAACACCATTTCAGGTGTTCGGTAAGCTCCACGGGTTATATGATTCATGTTTTTAAAAGGTTTATACGATACTTTTTTATTATATTTCACTGTTTATATATGTGACTGTCATGATTTGGTTCAACTTACTGTGACAATTTTTTTTGGGTAAATTTTGTTATATTTCAGGGTTTCATTTTGTATGTAATGTATGAATGACATTTTGAGTTGTTGAAGCCAAAGAGCATATAATCACTACGTTCTTGAAGCTTGTCATTTTTAAAGTAGGCCAGAACAGAGTAGAGAGAACATCAAATAGTAGTATAATATATTGGTTACAACTCAATACATACCTTTACTTTGGCTAGAATAAGAATAAGAAAACAAGAAACATGCTTGTAACATATAATTTCTATTAATAACAGTTTTGAATGATTCTCGGTTAGTATCACTTGAGTTATATTGACCGGGATATCACAAAAGCTAATCAAGGTCCATATTCCGGTCAATATGTCTAGTCATTTAAATTAATTTGATGACGAAGTCTAAGAGTATACAGTAAGTATATTACTCGAAGTCTTGCAAGTCTTGTATTTTAGTGCAGGAATTTATTGGCAAAAAGTTCCTACGCTATTGCTATTATACCGCCATCGAATTCCATTTCACACCTTTTTGGCTTGGTTTGACACATATGACATTAGTTCACGGAACGTGGCGGATCGTGCTCCAGACATTTTTATTTATGTTTTGCATTCTGCTGTTTAATGTATACTATTGATAGGATTATTATGATGTGAATGGCAAGCGCAGTGTGTGCAGTTAATGAAGATTTCCTCTGGAAATGCGAATAACTAATTTTTTGGACATCATTCGGCGGTTCATGGTCTCGGCCGGCATTATGCTTTGTACTGCTAGCTGCTCCAGCTATCCTCCAGTGCATCGTGAAGGCGTCGACGAATGGCTGAATATGGACTCACTATCATAATTATATTTCTAATCTACCTAATACTTGACGTTATCAAAGTGCCCTGGTAGAAGAGAAGCCAGCCAGCCATGCAATTGTTATTTCGTATTTGAAAAATTAATAATATAATAATAAATTCAATTTATGTTGTATTGTCTTCGGATACCGCGATAGTTATATACTCATGAAATAAAACTATGAAAACGGAATATATCGCCCGTTGACTACGAACGCTGTAAAGGGTTCGACACGTCGGGATGTATTATAAATTCAATATACGCGATATAATCCGTTTTCATAGTTTTATTTCATACATTTATGTTGACAATATTATTAAAGTTTGGATACTATTCTGTTCCAGTTCAGACTGTTCATAGAATGACCGACGCAAGTTCTCTGGATAAACTTGAGCAAAGTTAGTGCCGGGACTACATAATATAGATAACATAGGTATGAGACGATACAATGGAGCATATCAGTAAACACGGCCATACGAGAACTTAAGGTAAGAAGGTATTTTGATATACATACCTACATTACGATACAAGTGCGAATTACCTATTCGCACATGTATCGTACAACGTTTTACAGTACATATGGCCCATTAAATTTTCAACATAGTTACGTAATGTGCTTATTATCGCACTAGTGCGGTAAAGTAGCACTATATATGTACTGTAAAATAATTTAAGAGACACGAACCAATACAGTCGAGTTGAGCTTTCATTTTAAAACTTCATGCTTAAATTACATGAAACATGGCGTGAACATTTATATATGTATGATGATTTGATGATACTAGTTTTCGTTGCTAATAGTTATTTACGATACAAGTGCGGAAAAGAGGAAATTCGAAACGAGTGGCGATAAATTAAAACACGACCGCAGGGAGTGTTTTAAATCGACACGAGTTGCGAATTACCTATTCGCACGTGTATCGTACAACGTTTTACAGTACATATGGCCCTTTAAACTTTCGACATATGCACGAAAAGTGCTATTTGACGCACTAGTGCGAGAAAGTAGCACCATATGTACTGTAAAATTTTTTATATAACTAAAACAAAGCCATTGTAACCTTTTGGACGCCAATGACGGATATATCGGCACCGCAGGTCCAACGCCAAAGACGGATTAATCCGTCAAAGACCACAGAGCAACATAGACCTACGTGCATGTGCATAAAGTTCAATTTCAGTTTAGTTTAGACACTTCGGTGACGTGGCGTCCGAATACTCAATACTCAATATCTTTATTGCTAATAAGGACGAATCCATGCAGTAGTGGATACACAGTATCAAACCAATTTGAATATATATAAGTAATTAATTTTATACATGTCAAAAATATAGATACCCAATAAATTAAAATTTATGAGGTCATTTCGATTACAATAATAATGAATAATTATACAGATTAATTCGTCATGAAATTCTACAAATAGTAATAATAATAGTCTAAAACAATAAAAATTAAAATAAAATGAGTGTAATTGTCAGTCTTTGTTAATCAAATATCTTACCAAAATATTCGTCTAGGTTATAAAATGGTCTACTTATTAAGTATGTCTTAAGATTTGCACTGAACTCCTTAACATTACTGGAATCCTTAATTTTTATGTCAAGACTATTATAAATTTTAATTGCGATATGGTTGATGCTTTTCTTATAGTATGCAAAGTGTGATTCAGGTAGCATAAGATCTAAATTGCGGCGAAGCGGGTATCTCTCACATTCTTTTTTGGATTCGTATGAGCTTAAATTTTTATAAACAAATAAACAGAATAACAGCTTTTGTGTTTCTGTATGTAAAATTTCTAGTCATTCTAATTTATAGTTTCTGTGCCTATGGGAATAAAAGTTTCTAATTACTTCTAGAGGCAGCCGAAGTTGCGGACAAGGCTAGTTTAGGTACAAAACTATGCCCTCGTGCTAAGTGTGCCACGCCGGACATGGTTTTTGTGCCAAACTATTGGTAACCGTTACCCGAATCTCGGTCGCGCTGCTCGATCGACACGGGCCTTATTTGGTCAATACTAGATGCTGACCGTTTATTAGGGTTCCGTCTTAACCCTTAAATGCATAGTGATGCATGTATGTACACAACAAAAAACATATAATTTTATGCATAATTAGATAAAATCTATTTCGTCCCGTATAATTATTTTGATCGTAAATTAATACACTTTCCGTTATTTTATTCAAATTTGCGCAGTATTACTTCAAGAAAATTACATTTCTTTTAAGAAGAAATGGCGGAAAATGGGAAAATTTGGAAAAGTTTATGATTTTTAGTTAGTTATTTAGGCGGTTTCTTCGGGGTTTGCAATTATTTTTATTTCAAATCTTTATTATAATGACCCATGACTCAAAAATATGTGAACACGACTTTATTGTCTACGGTGTAAGAACGTACACATATTTTTGAAACTTTGGGAATGTATATATATTTATGCCCTTGTATGGACATGGACTGCTAAAACCATCCTTTCCTTTTAGCTTTGCTGTAGTTGGGTTTCCATCTCATCACCTCACTTCTCAAATATAAGTATATGCAGTTCTAAGCATAAAAAAGAGCAAAGCTGAAAGATAATTTCAAGTTGATTCCAAAAATTAAAAACCGGACAAGTGTGAGCTGTGTGAGTCGAACTTACCCACCGAGAGTCCCTTACAAATTTAATTTTTAGTATTTGTTTATAGCATCAACAGAAATACATCATCTGTGAAAATTTCAACTGTCTAGCTATAACGGTTCATGAGATACAGCCTGGTGATAGACAGACAGACGGACAGTGGAGTCTTAGTAATAGGGTCCCCGTTTTTACCCTTTGGGTACGGAAGCCTAAAAGAATTGGTTTACGGAAATTACGGAGTATCGTATAATGTATATTAAGACGAAAGGAGACGAAGTCAAGTGACCGCTTCTTTATACAAAAGCATTCCCCATTTTCTTCTCTGAATATCAAAATATCAAAATTATAGAAATTATTTTTACGCAATTTTATGTACTTATATTGTATCTTAGGCTGCGGTTCCACATCCTCGCACCGCTCAGCTTCCTCGTACAGCATTGGTAGAAACGCAGACTAGCGATGCCCCTCTTCGTTTGTGTGTTTTTTGTACCGGTTGTAGTGGACAACCTCCTTAGAAGTTCCGAAAATCACCCATGATAGCTAGGGTTCATTTTCTGAATAACTCAACTACACTATACCACTTACAAATATTTACTTGTACAGTCGCCATCAGATATATCGGAGCGTCCAAGGCGCTCACAAATATCTGAACACACCTCTATTGTCAAGGCGTTAGAGTGCGTGTTCAGATATTGTGAGCACCTCGGCCGCTCCGATATATCTGATGGCTGTACGACCGCCAGTTTGACACATTGTGGTAAGGAGGAGACTAGCTTTCACTTACTAGCAAATGTATGCGGCTCCGCGATATAATATATTCGGTAGAGACACGCTGAAAGAGAATGAACTAAAGGACGTCGAAGTTAAAGATGTCCTTCTGTTCTGCAGGAAAACAAGAAGATTCGAGGAGAATAGTGTGGGAATACCGCCGGGACAGTAACCTGCAGCTCCAACTTCAGGGAACTGGGCTGAATGAACGCGACATGTGATCGACAGCCCGCCTGCTTCCGGCCGGACGTCCCTCCACTACATCTACCATTTTGACATTGACATATTCGCTAGCGCGTGCGTAACTTACTTTCTATGCATCTCGCTCGTAATTACGCAGACGTTAGCGAATATGTCAAATTGACACTGCTAAGGTCGCGACCCACACATTGAGCATCACAGGTAAAGCACATCATACACATACATTAGTCACGATGACGAGATAGTCCAGGTCGCTGACCTTTCTGACGCAGCAGGTTCTCCGTTACGAGTAGTTCCTCGTTGATTCACTCGTCAAATATCTATCTGATTTGTTATGCGAATTATTTGACAGTAAACAGTTAAATTGAGCTTGTTTCACTTATAGGTAACATACGAATGTAGTATACCTACAATACCTAGTTATATGTCAAGACCGCTAAGTTTAAGTGGGAATGGGCTGGACATGTCTGTCGCATGCACCCGGAAAGGTGGGCCAAAATTGTTACTGACTGGGACCCACGGAACACCATAGACGGTGCAGGCCGGGGTTCAGGCAGACCGAAAGGAAATGGCGGAACGACTTGGACGCATTCTACCCCAAATGGTGGGAAAATACCGACGACAGGGTCGAGTGGGACACCAAAGTAGGCTAATAAAAAGCTAGCGGCTGGGTTCACATTGGAGCCTGTTTACACATTGATTAATGTTTATTGCGAGTTTATTCACTAAATGCAAGTAGCAACATATGTATAATAACTTTTGTGACGCTATTTCTCCGAGACCATTTTAGCTGAACGTACATGGGTATAAAATCAGTACCTCTCTAGGAGGATAATTCGAATTTACACTTTGTCATCAAAATGATATCTAAATGATGGCATGTGCGCCATGTACTTAGTTATTATTCACGCGTGCATTACGCTTGTACATGTCATCAGAATTGGCCTCCGGTCCAATCAATGGCCTTCGTTTGATCCGTACTGATTTACTGAAAGCGACACCGTGCATTTTTTTGTGCACATTTTGCAGTAAAGGCAGACGGCAGCCCTCCAAGAGCGATATTTGGAATTAAGTGGATCAGATCCAATAATAACTTTTAGTTTAGGATTGAACACCATCTGTATTTAACTCATAGAAAATACCTCGTCGTAAAAGCATTTCATAACGTACAATATGTACATATATTACTACTTAGCAATTGGACGACGTGTTTTTAATATCGTCTAATATTTTATAATCATAAAGGCTCAAAATTGAATGGATTAAAAATTACGTTTACAGTTGTGTACAGTCAGCGTGCCACCCTCTAATTAAGTACATACATACCTATACATATATTTTGTACAGCTATTGGCAAACGGTAGATCTACTTTTAGCGCGTAGTCTCATTCGTTAAAATTATGATAACTAAACAGACTGTGAACTTATGGTATGGGTACTAATTTCTGCTTCGTAATGATAATGATCTACAAATATTTTTTACCTTATTGTTTTCTAATTTGCAGCCACTTACTCCATCGACAGATCAAGGTCGGAATTTTAACGCAACCATTTTTAAGAAATATCTCAGGCTTTCAATAATCTTATTGAATCACGTCAAGGATTTCGTAACTATATTAATTACTCAGCTTACGTCAGTAAAACAATTTAAACAGGTATAATATAGCAATTATGTTATATGTAAGAGCTGTGGGAAAAACATACAATGGGTCAGGTGTGTTGCGACACGGGGCGGCGCCCTTGGTGCAGGCGATCCAACTGTTTTGTTATACTCGTAGTTCATAAGTACTAGATTCTATTGTTGTTTACTAGCGAACAGATTTATATTTAATAGAAGAAGTAAATATAACCAGCGTGAAAATGATATCTAAAATATTTAATTAAATACATAAAATTCAACACACTCGCTCGGATTAATTCCCAATATTCTTTAAAACAGTGTAAAAACGTTCTCTACAAAGGCACTAAATAATTAAAAGCAAACTTTGAGCTACTTCTTCATGCTAGGTTAGGTTAGGTGTTAGGTTGGACTTAAGGAGATATGAAATTTATGAATTTTAATAAATTTATCTATTTTTTCCCCGTTTTTTGATTATATGTTATATTTACAGTCAAGCGTGGAAATATGGGTGCATATAACTTCGCAGAAATATATCCCATAGTTCTTAATTCGCTGTCATAAGAGCCAAACGAAGCTGTGGTTAGCATTAGCATACATATTTTTTAAATATTTTCTACACTTAATGTTAATATCCAGACAGGAAAAAAAGAAAATAAAAACGTTATGGTTCGTCTTTATTTTTAGACACATTACGATTTCGGCAAAGGTAATAAAAAATAATAAAATAAATGGAAAGTAGAAAGGCTAGTTTGTTTTTCTCGAATAATTACATCTAACTTTGTAAATAAAGCAAGTAATTAGGCACACCTACGCATTAAACTAGTTACTCATTAAAATAAAAGAAAACGGACTAGGACATTTTAATCAATTCTTTTTAGCCGATATTTAAATAATTAGTCTAAGTACCTCTTTTTCTTGTCACTCGTTGGCTCGTTGCCATGATTACGGTCGCCTGGGTCAAGCTGTTAATCCCTTGGTTTAATGATTAATGGCATTTAAAATAATCAAACATTAATTTTTATGGCAGTTATAAGTTCTTCCTATAATGGATCATCTACTTAACATATTAGTACAACTTAGTATACAATTTATTTTAATAAATAAAGTATGATACTATGTAATTGTCGCCTGGCTGACGGGACAGAATAACAAAAAAAAGTTATACTACCTAATTCTTTTTATAACAATATTACTTAGTTTACATATCTGCTTTTAAGAGGAAAGGGGACGGCCGGTTCTCCAATGTCCACGTTGTCCCCATTTTCCTCTCTGAATATTGACATTATGATACATAATTTGATATAATATAATTATACTCGTATTAACTATAGCTATTCCCCTACGTTTGACTTTTTTCGAGCTTTTGATTGTTGTAAAAATTAAGAGCGAAAATTCATTATTTTTTGGCATTAGAAAAAAGGTAAACAATCTTGACGTGTCTTTTTATTGAAAAATATTGAAAAACGCTTTTAAAAAAATATTGAAAAACGCTTTAAAAAAAATATTGAAAAACGCTTTTAAAAAAATTTGCTTATATTACTTATGAAAGCAAAATAATGTAAAAGAGCGTATATGATTTATAATTGTAACATATTTGCTGTGACTTATTTTCCAAAAGTGATTTTAATAAAAAGACACGCCATGATCGCTTACCTTCTTTCTAATGCTAAAAAAACGAACTATATAGCTGTTGAAATAAAACTATGAAAACGGATTACTCTTTACAGCATTCGTGGTCAACGGGTGACTCACCCGTTGACCACGAACGCTGTAAAGAGTTCGAAACGTCGGGATGTATTATAAATTCAATATACGCGATATAATCCGTTTTCATAGTTTTATTTCATGAGTAACTATCGCGGTAACCGAAGACAATATTATATAGCTGTTGTTGATATACAACAAATTGTGTCAATATATTTAAAAAAATGTTTAATATCCAGATAGGAAAATGATGACTACGTCTGTATGTAAAGGCGATTTCGCACGGGTCCTCCACTTTCATCTTAATGCCAACCACAAAGCGGAACTGCTTCTTTAGACGGTGAAAAACGACGTAAACGTCGGCGTGTATATGTACTTGTTTCTAACAGACATTGTAAAAAAACTCAATGGCCCAATTATTTTCGGGCTCCATATTCCAATTCATACAAAGCACCAAATGTTTTTTTTTCTAAGGGCCACCCCACGCTAGCGTGTTTTGATCGTCGGCGTCTAGTCAGCGCTGCGGAAATTGGCGTCGTGGCGCAGTTGCGCCAACGTTGCGTCGAGCAGCAGCCATAGAGTTGTAGACGCCGAGTGGCTCTAAAACTTACCATGCCCAGTCTACGCCAGAAATATTTTTATATTTTTCGCCTTATTACAAAGGATTAAGGAGCAAAAATTTAAACGTATCTTTGACGTCGCCTTTCCATTTCTCTTCATTCGTATATACAGGAGGCCCAAAAACACTGATAAAAAATTTATAAGAATATTTTTCTTACGTAGACCTACGTTACAAAATGTCGTTAAAAATTACAACTACAATCATTTAGCTAAAACAAAACGTATTATCTTCAAAATATATTTCTTTAGATTTAATATTTAAACGCGAACACTTGTTAAAATTATTAACAATATGCCGCAGAAAACTAGTGTCTCTGTGAGCTATAGACCTCGTGAATCCGATGACTCCGCCATTTTGAAAAAAATCCGAAAAGTGTATCGACAAAAAAAAATCCTGACCTCACAATATTTCACGAGAATCGGTTAAGAAATGCTACCTGTCCTGTAGGTATGTCGAGAGCATCCGGACATAAAGCATTTGAAACGGTGACCCGCTCGGTCAAAAAATGTCAACGTATTTTTAAACCAATCCTGTATTCTACTTGTCAAGCAAAAAAATTGCGACCGTGTTCTTAGAAGGATTTAAATTTAACAGATGTCTGTGGGCCGAAATCTTGCAACATGTGGTAAAACAATTGGCTGTCTGCGCGTATCCTTTTGTCATGGCAAATACTGACAGTACTGACCATCGGTAGAACTTATGTGTCACACGAACACAATATACAATCGAATATATGCTCTCATTTTAAAATGACATGCTTAAATTACATAAAACTTGGCTTGAACATTTACATAGCATATATCGCCGCTATACTTACTCAACCTCGTATCTGCAACACTCACTTGATGACAAAATCACCCGTATTCCGAATGAAAGAAAAACGACATTTCCATCAAATGATTGTTGCAGATATGAGGTTGAGTAAGTATAGCGACGATTCCGACGATATGTATATTCGTATCTATGTCTCTTATGTACTAGTTTTCGTCGCTAAAAATTTGTATACAAAGATAATACTCATACGAGTAGAGCGAGTTTTGTATATAAAACTTGTTTCTGAATATCGTTTTGAACTGGGAGCATAACTTGAATTGTACACCTCATCACAAATCTAGTGCGTATGGTAAATCTTTTGCGGTACTAGCGGTTCAGCTTTGGAATGAGTTGTCTCCCTCCTTAAGGAAATCGCGGTCCGTTGCATCGCTTAAGGGGCAGTTAAGGAAACTGTGGCTATCGGACCAGAATTAACTGTTTGTGACTATGGATGTATATTTATTATATGTAACGTAGGTATTATATATATTAAATTTGTTATACTGTTACTTCCCTCGCCCTCTTTTATAAATTTATTGACTTTCCTCTAGTCTATTGTACGCAGTGCTATATCTGTCTACCGTTCTTCATCAATTCTCATCTACTCAAAGGTTAACTGGAATAAATCCCTTAAAGGGATAAGTTCGCCTTTGTACTGCCTATTTCTGTGCCATATTTGTGTTCTATGTCTTTGTACAATAAAGAGTTTATACATACATACATACATTGTATGGCGGCGGCAACCTGCGTGTGACTTATGTCTTTGCAATTCGGTTCACGAATGCTGAATTGAGTGGATGGTGGGTACATTTAAATGTCATGACCATGACCATTGACTATGAACCCAGACTACCTCTTCCTACCTAGGCCGAGCACATGATTGGCGCGAGAGTATCTCGCCGCGAGATACTACCCGTCTTTTACCAACTGTATGAATTAAAGGGGGACGGGCAGTCTATGTCGCGGCGAGATACTCTCGCGCCAATCATGTGTTAGCCCGGCAGATGTCACGTGAGGCGTTTTCGAAGATTCGCCGTCGCTACAAATAAAAACATGTTTATGCATGAAATATTTTACCGCGTGGCGCGTGGAGCGTAACCTTTCATATGTGCAAAGAGGATATAATAGGATAGAGCGGTACAGTTATATAGTAAATTTTGTAGCCACAGTAAATTCAGTGTCATCTATCGACACACGATTAAAACTAAAAATAAAAATTTACAAAATATGTATTTATATATGGATTAATTATTATTATATGATTTTGACCCATGTTCTTTTACTGATATGCGTTAAAATTGCTAAATAACAAACGAAACCGTCAACGCCATCTATTCGAGAGTAGGCCAAAGGTCAAAGGACTTTCGAGGCACGTTTTTTTTCTTTAGACTGTATCCATCTAAATACGGAGTTACATTGGTCTTTGATATGTGTGTTGGTCAAAAAACTTGGGTAACGTGTTTAACCCTTCAATGCCTAGTAATATTATACATATAGTGTCGGTATAAAATCCTATGATGTCGAGTCGGTATAAGACATATGTCATATACATTCCTGGGTTCCGAAGGGTTAAACGTCTGTTGGGCTATTTAGGGTTTCGTTGAGCGATATCAGATATCGCAGGTGGTCATACTCGTACATACTTATACAGTACCGGTTTGTTCACTCTTTGTTTTCGGTACAAATGAGTACTTGTGTTGTGTGCGATATTTTTTTAGGGTTCCGTACCTCAAAATGAAAAAACGGAACCCTTATAGGATCACTCGTGCGTCTGTCTGTCTGTCTGTCCGTCTGTCACAGCCTATTTTCTCCGAAACTACTGGACCAATTCAGTTGAAATTTGGTACACATATGTAAGTTTGTGACCCAAAGACGGACATGTAACTAAACAAATTAATTTTAAACATGAGGGTCACTTTTGGGGGGTAAATGAGAAAAAAAAAAAAAATTTAACTATACCGTGTTATATATCAAATGAAAGAGCTCATTGTGGGAATCTCAAATATATTTTTTTTGTAATTTTAGGATAAACGATTTAGAAGTTATTGAAGAAACCGATGACCATTCCCCCCTTTAACACCGAAACTACTAGTTCTAAAATAATAGATCTTTACCTATAGTTTATATAGGAAAACCTATTAGAAATTACAGTCAAGCGTGATCCTACCCCTACGGGTTGTTTAAAGACATTTCACATAAAAAATACATTGTTTAAATTGTGTAATGTATGGAACCCTTGGAACGCGAGTCCGACTTGCACTTGGCCGGTTTTTGCAGTTCGGATGTCGAAATTTGTTTCCAACTGATCCGTCATTGTTTCCAGAGATGTGTTTGATTAGTCAGACAACGTACATTTCTAAACAGCTCATTACCTAAAATGTTATAGGCATGACGGGCTACAATTACAACCACATCGAATTGCGTCGGTCGAGACACCCGACGTGTTCGACGTGTGTGCGCATGAATCCATATTATCTGCCTAAGAAAGTGTTTCAGTTTCTCAGTCTAAGGTAACCGACATAGCTCTTAGGATTTTACGTTTAAAGTGGCGAAGCCATATCGCTCAGCATTTGCCGTCATGCCAGCAATTGTGACTGACTAATCAAACACATCTCTGGAAACAATAACGGATCAGTTGGAAACAAATTTCGACATCCGAACTGGAAAGAATTATAGCATTAAAGTACTCATTTGTACCGAAAACGAAGGGTGAACTTAAACTTTTCATCGGCACTGTACACTGTACCACTTATATTTAAAACACCTGTCGCGGTGTCTCGCAGTAAATAAGTTTTGGTAGTCTTAGATTTTGATGTAATTGAAATTTGGTATACTTAAGTTAGTTTGTAATGCAATAATTAAGTATTAAAATTAATACAAGTAAAAAGTAAAGTAAAACGATACTGTATATGACTACGATTTTTTTATATTTAAATATTATTTATTCCCTAAGACAAGTTTTACTATACATCCACTGTGCATTGTGCCACTGTAAGCTAGGACAACTGTTAAATGATCGAGCAGTTTATATTCAGGACCTCTATATTTGTACATGTCGCAGGTCTTTTAATGGTAATTTCAATTATACAGGACATGACTACATATTTTTATTTTATTTTATTTTTTTTTTTTATTTTATTATGGCAACAAACAGTCATTACATAGAAAGATACAATAAATAGACTACAGAGAAGACAAACAGTGCCGAAATTTTTTACATGTGATATTATAGAAACATTATAAGAGTTGATACTGAGTGGTAGAGAGATTCATATCTTGGAAACAATCTATTTCGTTCACTTGCTTTGCGCTCATAAGGCTAGTTCGGAGTACGTTCGTAATTGAGTCAAGTGGCGAGTATTTGTGACTTTGCATGTGTCCTTTGAGGGAGACCCTTTTAGGCATGCAAAGTCACAAATACTAGCCGCTCGACTAAATTACTAACGTAGTCCGAACTTCCGAAGTAGCTTTTAGCGCTCTGTTACTAATCCAAGTTCGTAGGACAAAGGCCTCTCCAAAAACACGGGTCGTGCCGTGTACGGGAATGTGGAGTGAATATTCGCCCACGTTCGTAATTCGTATTGTCTCGCATATGTTCGCGTTGTCTCCGTTTCGTGTGTCGGCAAAATGGCCAAACATCAAAGGATACTGATGAAGTTTCGTGTTTGCGCGAAACTATCTCTCCACAGTCTCGCCCTCTAGTTTTAGTAGTTCAGTTGATTAGTCCGGGGCCGAAATACTGCTACACTTTTGTTCCCATTAGTTCGGTTAAGGCGTCAAACCGGATTACTGAGAATAGGGAGTACATATATGTAAATGGCCCTTAACATCATACAATTTAAATGAATATCTTAGGAGTTATCGTGAATTAAAAATTTCGCGCGAAAAATTCAAGCGGGCTAGGCTAGGCTAGGTGCCGCATCAAAAGTGATTCGATTCCATTACGCTTCACTACCGCGTGTAGCCGGGACGGGCGGGTCGCTAGTTATTATAAAACTGAAACGGGACATAATCGCGTGACCTTTATTATAATAAATCACACACACACACACACACACACACACACACACACACATATATATATATATATATATATATACATATATAATAAATCACACTAAAAGAGGCAATTAGCAACCTGAAAACATTGCTAGGCTTCATGGAGGAGCTGGGGTGGTTAGAGTAGCGCTACCTCGTTTCACGCAAAATAGTCACAATAGTTGTCGAGTTGCGGAAAATGCCCAGAAGCACTAACTAACTAACTAACTACCCAACTATAACCCAGTACCACAATTATGGTTCACAAGTTCAATACACAATTAAGCATACATTTTAGTGTGCTTTTTGGATTTGATTTGACAGTGTTTAAAATGTCATAGAAATAAGACATTCGCTGCATTCGAATAATAGTCACACAATCATGTATGAAGATGAATTGAGTTAATTTTGGACCACAGTTAAGCTTTTGTTACCATTTACAAGTATGTAATGGATATTGGTATCGCTGTTTTAATATGTGGGTATGTATGTATGTAGTTATGTATATCTTAGCTAGTTAGTTGATTACACATTTTGGTTAATCAAGTTCACTAAATTACAGCAGCCGAACTTGTGTAGGTACTAGGGTGTTCACTTTTTTAGACTTATGTAATTAAATATGCATAATTAGTTTAATATGTTTTTAGTTAATGCCACAGAATCCAACCTTATTATAGGTTGGTCCAAAATACGTTGACAATTTTTTTAAGGATATTTTCTTACACGTATTTTACAAAATGTCATTAGAAATTAAAACTACGAAGTAATAATTTAGCTAAAACGCATTCTCTTCAGATTATTCTCCGTTATCTTTGATACACAAAGGGAATAACGCTAAATTGTAGTCTTTATATTGAATTGATAGACGTTTTTACAAAGGTAAAATACCATGAAAAAATCACACGGAAATTAACCTAACTTAACCAAAACCTAAAAAGGTTAAAGTTGACTCGACAGAAAAAAATTACGAAAACATGATTATTTTTATGAAATAAAACTATGAAAACGGATTATATCGCGTATATTGAATTTATAATTCATCATTCAATATACGCGATATAATCCGTTTTCATAGTTTTATTTCATGAGTAACTATCGCGGTAACCGAAGACAATATTATGATTATTTTTAATTTATTTTCAATTGTATTTATAAAGCCTCGTGCGCGAATCGCGGCGCAAGGCCGCGAACGCGAGTGTGGATCTGCGAAATAGACTCCTCACTCGCGTTCGCGGCTTCCCGCCGCGATACGCGTACAAGACGGGGCTTAATATAATTTTAGTATAAAATAGCTAGTGATATAAGTAGCCGAAGGATTTCACTAGTAAAATATTAAACAAAAGTACACTTTCAGAGTTATTGAGGTACAACGATAAATCCGCGCGATCGCCAAATCTTATGTCGCAAGTTTCGTCGTCGCGCCGAACTCTGTTGTTCCTTTATAATTTACTGACATAACCCCCCCTCTTTAACTAATCAACAATACCTAAAATTAAAATGAAATCAGTATCACGTTTGTAAAATCTGAATGAGTCTCCAGGAGTCACACCTCGCTGCCTTCCTGTGGGGCCGCGTCAGAGGGGGTTTTTTGTTACATTTAGTACACGTTTTGCTACTTGCAATGCAAATAACCAAAACGAGTTTTGGACTGGACTTAAACAGTAGAGTATCTATTAAAATTTGTTTTCCTTATAATAACAGATTTAACTTTATTTGTATTTTGTATTTATAGCGGTAATAAATTTGTAGTTAAAAATAACTAAACAAAATCTGATTAAAAACTGTAATAGATGTCATATATTAAAGAAAAAGTGACGAAGCCCTCCAGTGGTGAAGGCCGGATTCGAGCCGGCGTCTTTAGCTATCGCGGCTAACGCCATGAACCCCTAGGCCACCCCGCCACGGCGGTGCCCGTACGAATTTCTCGACTATATGCCATCTTAGTAAGACTAGGCGTCTTTGAAAATCTGATTATTAAAAAATATATATATGTATTTGGATTTCTGTCTGCAAGACACGTAATTCTACGACGATTCAAGAACTTGCACGCGATTTTCGTTACAACATTGCGGTATTAGATCGATCGACTGAATTGTACCTAGTACTCTGTAGTTATAGTTTATTACAGGACTGTCTCATTTCAAACATAGACAGAGAGAATCATACTATCTTTGTCTTACACTAAACTAGTACTAGCACCCAAAAGAAAAGGATGAGTATAGTTTTTTTGTTCTTATTTACTGACAATTTGGTTTGATATTAGCAATGTATCGAATATTGCATGTGAATTGCAAAAAGGTGTACTTTCCACACCTTTTTGAAGACATTTCTGATTGAAAAAAATAAATATTGAACATAATAATCATTACTCTTGCAGTGTAACTCAAATGCTAGAATATTACAGTTTGACAATAAAACATTGCTTTAAGTACTTAAAGCGGCCAAGTGCAAAGCGGACTCGCACACCGAGGGTTCCGTACTTTTTAGTATTTGTTGTTATAGCGGCAACAGAAATACATCACCTGTGAAAATTTCAACTGCTAGCTATCACGGTTCATGAGATACAGCCTGGTGACAGACAGACAGACGGACAGACGGACAGGCGGACAGCGTAGTCTTAGTAATAGGGTCCCGTTTTTACCCTTTGGGTACGGAACCCTAAAAACGAAAATATTGTAATTTTTCTCCTATACAAAATGCATATAATTATATCCTCGCAACACTCCACAGTAAATAAAAATTCATAACTTTGGTGTAAATTGGCTTCGTGTGTTTTTGTAAGTGACGTCTTTTATACAAACAAAAACTAATTATCAAAATGTTTGTTAGACGGTTTTAACGTATGTTTTAGTATTTTGTTGCAAATAATTGGAAATTTGGATAGCAGTTAAAACTGATAAGCTAACCGTTTTCTACTACTGTTTTCACATTTTTCTATAAATAGATTACTTGGTTATCGGCATGGTATTTGCGGATTCCTGAATTCGATGCCACTTTTATTGTACACGCGGTGAAACATATTGCGGCTTCCATTTTGGCTTCCTTTGTGTGACGTAACACAAAAAAATTCACACATTTTCTTCATTGTTGTGTCACATTTTTGCATATTTTTATTAATATTCCATTGTGTTACGTACATTTTTTTTGTATTTAAATTAACCCTTTCGCCGCCACGTCAATGAAGTAATAAAGTGTCATCAACGCCATGCCACAAATTGCACGTAGACAACCCGTATAACATATCAAGTCGTGGCGTGTGTTACACAAAATGTACTGACTTTATATCAAGTCAATGGCGGCAAAAAAAAATTGATTTTATTATTATTATTATTAAAAAGGTTAACCAAACATGCATTTTCGTGGGAGTTTTAACCCATAGACATAGTATAGTAGTTATAGACATGAAAACGAGCGACCAGGGGCTAGAGAAAGACATATTCATGTATTGGCAGGTTAATGTATGGCAGCATAATCCCTTTTCTCTTTCACTCTTATAAATTTCGGTATTTCGCCATCGCCTCCTACCTATGCTGCCATAACCCGACCATGAAAGAAAACCCGGTCGGTGATAAGGACAAAGCATGGCACTATTTTCTCTTTCCTCTTATAGGAATCGCAATAAGACTATCTTTCTCTATCAAAGAGTGTCAGGCCCTTGTTATACCCAAGTCAACCTTATCGACAAGCGACAATGTGGTACCTTTTGGTTGAAAACGTCACATTTTTAAGTCTTTGTCTTATATGAATGTAACCATGCAATACGTGTTTTTGAATAAATTATGTTTGTTATTATGTTGTTTATTGTCGCATAGTTGACTGGACAGAATAACAACAAGAAATAGTTAATTCGCCTTTGTTATATACCCTAAAATGGTAAACATATTTAACAGATAAACAAATAAACGTTAGGAATTTTACCCTGAAGACTAAAGCCCGTAATAGCGTATTTGACTGTAATTAAAATAAATTATTTTACACCGTGCATGAAATAAAGCACCAGAAGATTAATCAAGGAACGTAGACAGCAGTTATTTTTAGACACAATTTATATTTTAAAACGCGTATAAAACTATAAAGAGTAGGTAATTTGATGGTGACGTCACATGCTAGTGTTTCATAGTGGCAAAATCGTTATGACAGTTCGAAAAAAGAAACTGATTTGACTAGTAGTCAAATACCCTATTGGTAAACGCGGCGCTTATACTCGGCTTTGTTTTCAGGACGACATTTTGTAAACATATTGACAGCCCTTGAGGCAGTCTGGATACTCTCAACAAATTTCAAGTATTTATAGGCCTGCTTCGCTGAGATTACGAGATCGACCCCCAGCGTTCTGTGACTCTTTGGTTCTGTTTCACACAAGGGCCTGACACTCTTTGATAGAGAAAGATAGTCTTATTGCGATTCCTAAAAGAGGAAACAGAAAATAGTGCCATGCTTTGTCCTTATCACCGACCGGGTTTTTTTTCGTGGTCGGGTTATGGCAGCATAGGTAGGAGGCGATTGCGAAATACCGAAATTTATAAGAGTGAAAGAGAAAAAGGATTATGCTGCCATACATTAACCTGTCAATACATGAATATGTCTTTCTCTTACCCCTGGTCGCTCGGTTTCATGTATATAACTACTATACTATCTCTATGGTTTCACATTACTAATCATGTGACATTATTTATCTAATATGACATAGCCTGTCAAATAGTATGAAGATGACCTATAAAAGTATGGATGGTATAAAAGTTTACGTTTAATATGATACAGTTATATATAGTCGGTCAAGCAAATCTTGTCAATAGATAAAGGCGGCAAATTTAAAAAATGTAGGCGCGAAGGATTATCGTCCCATAGAAAATTTGAATTTCGCGCCTTTTTCTAGTGACAAGATTTGTTTGACCATCTATATTTAAAATGAAAGAAAGTTTTTCACCAGTCGCGATATTTACCTGTACATATCCTTTAATACTTTCTTTTTCTACAGCAAACTAACTTAAATACTATTTAACAACTGTTAAATAGTATTTAATTATAGGAATGTACACGTTTTTATCGGGTCGGCAATGCGCATGTAATACACCTGCAGTTGCAGACGTCCATAGGCTACGGTGACCGCGTACAATCAGGCGGGCTGTATGCTTGTTTACCACCGACGTGGTATAAAAATAAAAACACGAAGGTTTAAATTTTTTACCGAGCGCGATTATCGCTTTTAATTAATTCCCACAACATAATTATACATACCTACGTACATATACATATATCCAGTAAGTACGCAGTCTAGTCGGTCGGTCATTTCATATATAAACTAATTACAGACCTAGATATACCTCATGTCATTGTATGTGCAAAGTTTCATTACAATCCAACACGTAGTTTTATAATGAGAACTAAACTCCGTTTGTATGGGAAGAATAGATGTAACTCGGCCGAGCTTTTGTTTCCGAAATTTGTTTACAGAATTATTTTTTGTACTGAACAGAAATGTGTACAAACGATGCCATTAAGCTTAGAAATAAATTAAAAGTGGGAAAAATCACTGTCTCGCGATTCTGGATCACTAGCCCATCGTTTCGCCAACTGAGCTACCGAGACCTCACTAGAGGACAGCGAATATTTCCACCATGTGCGCCTTAAGGCTTTGTTCTCAAAGAATATAAATCGATACTCCCTCGTTATTTTCCCGAGAAAGTGCATTAGGAATTTTCCAGCAAAGCGGCGGTGCGACAGTAATCGGATGCCGTCGTTAGCTGATAAATTTACATATTTTGTGCGAATAATAAGGCTCGTTTATGACACGCTAGTTACTTGTACCAGCTGGCTTGCATGAACAAATAAATATAATAATAGGACAATTTTACACAGATCTACC
The DNA here is from genome assembly GCF_947568885.1 of Cydia strobilella. Classification (NCBI taxonomy): domain Eukaryota; kingdom Metazoa; phylum Arthropoda; class Insecta; order Lepidoptera; family Tortricidae; genus Cydia; species Cydia strobilella. The sequence goes on along the minus strand of NC_086068.1, from coordinate 5,629,288 downwards.
TAGGGCCCGTTTATCAAAAGCTTGTAGCTTGTAATAAAAGTCTAGGTATGTATGGTGATTGCGAGTTACATATCTTGTACCTAATACGCTCCATCTTGTAGTTGACGTGATCTGAGGGCCTACCGCGAATCACGTTCGACGTGTTGCCTCCCTGTCACACTTATGTACGAATTTACAAGTGCCCCCCAACTGTACCCCAGTTTAACAACCGATATACTAATTTCAATGGTTCCAAATCATTGCATATTCTCTTTCAGCTCGCTCTTTCTCTCTTCTGACTGCGTGCCTGCGCAAGGTGCAAGTAATTCTACCTCCGCATCATCTTGGCGCTATCCCAATTGCATCCTGAAGGAGGTCGGGTTCTTATTCGCAGGTACGACTTGTTACGAAAGTGACTGCCCGTTTTGAGGGAATAGAAAGGCATCCAATTCGGGTCAGAAGCCTCTCGCTATGCCTCTTAGCTAGTAGCTAGTGTTGGAGCGAGTTACTGGAACGATCCTTTAGAAGAATGTTGCTTATTTTCATTTGCGAGTAAGATATTTTTATAGCATAGCATACTCTTAAGCCATAAATAGTAAAGTGTTGTTTATGAGATATTGATTTTTAATTTTATACTGGGTGATTTTGGGGACGTGATCCTGAATGTCAAAACTGTGTTGAGATGGTCATAGTACTCATAGTTTTTATACAAATTTCCCCATTGGACTAAACCGTAAAATCGCGAAAAAAAAAATCGAATGGTTTTACATATGTTTTTTCACGATTTTCATATCGGTCCTTAAACCTAATTCAGTATAACCGTCTTAATACATTTTAAACATTAGTGATCACGTATTAAATCACATTTACAATCGAGTCTAAAGCGAATTTATTTTGTTACCCTTATTTACTGACCGCCGATTTATTAGCCGCGACTACGACCAGTGAAATCTGTGTCGAAACGTCGGTAAATTTAATAAGGGTAACAAAATAAATTCGCGTTAGACCCGATTGTAAATGTGATTTAATATGTGTTCAAAACGCGAAAGTTTTCAATGTTATATTCGGGAACACGACTGCATATTACCCACCAACCCATTATAATGAATAATTTTATTTATTTTGTATGTTGTCATATAATGTTAGCTCACCACAAAACTTGATAGCTGTGGCCACTCGAATTTCACGGTATTGGAGATTTACCTGAAATTAAAATTTAATTAAAATTATTAAAACGTACACCATCGTCACATTTCATCACATAGCTTAAGCTCCAATAGAACTAATTCACTCATTTTTGAAGTAAACATAAGAAAACATAATACATAATTATGTCAATATTTGTTAACGTTGTTATCGTCTAAACGAATATATTATAGTTTGTCAAAAGACTGTCTCATTTCAAACATAGACAGAGAGAATCATATTATCTTTGTCTTACACTGCACCCAAAAGAAACGGATGAGTATAGTTTTTTGTTCTTATTTACTGACAATTTGGTTTGACCTATAACTATAACTTTATTAATAAGTAGCTCTGCTCCAGTGTTGTTTCTTTTTGGGATTGCCATGTACGGAGTCTTAAATTGCCGTGCTTCAAGACATCTTAAAAATATTGCCATACAAAAAATCGCGCTAAAGTGCGTTAAAATTGTATGGCAAATACGGCAATAGAAATACTGCCGTATGCCGTGTTTTTGATCAGAATAGTTCGTGAATTCCCTTTTAAAGTAGAATCTTATTACAGTTATTAGTAACAGATTAGGAAATCGTCACACTCGAAATAATTAACCACACCGGCGCCAATTGGACGTGATCAAAAGCAACAATAAGACCCCACATTCATTCACGAAATCTATAAAACAACGAAGTCATTATCTATGTATTTCTAAATTACAACCATCCATTGTAGACCTCAGGCCATAAAAAGCGGGTGACCATAGACTGTCTTTAAGAAGGCTGTAAATCTTTCGGCCGTGTCGAACATCTGGCGCGCACGCGCAGGGTCTCGTTTTTATAAGCTTTCATTCACTTGCAATGTTCGTTGTATGTAGTCCTTTGATATTTGACCACTCTTAGTATCGCTGAGCTGGGGGCCTAGTCAGGATGACAGTCGTACCTACATCGAACGACAAACAAACATAAAAATGTATGGGGATGGCAGATACTACGAAAAGTCACAGTCAGGCCCTCTGGTCTGATGGTAGAAAAACATAGGCTGGGTATAGGAAGTCTATAAAGCAACGCAGGCCTTAGGAATTTAATTTCATACAAAGACCGAGCTGCCGTGGCGAGCGAATCATCATCAAGTTAAAGGTGGCTAAAGTGCTCACAAATGCCTCCCTAAGGCGCATATGAAGGATATGGTGGTGATATTCGCTGTATTCGGATAAGCCTCGCTAGCTCAGTTGGCAGAGCGATGGACTGGTATCCCAGTCGCGAGTTCGAGTATCACCCGAGTGTTTTTTTTCTACTTTTCCTTTATTTCTAAGCATTGCTCATAAATGTGTGAATTAGCCCGGCCAATAGAAGCGTGTTCCGATATTTGTGAGCTTGCCTTTGACTTTTAGCACTCAGATACATTTGATATTTAATAATAATTGTACCTAAGTAGGTAAACAACAAATAATATAATACTAGTTTTTTTGAAGTGAAAACTTCTTTAGCGGCGCTGTGCACTTTTTGTGACGGGGAAAAAATTCGCGACAGGTCACGTGGCCGACAGATTGAAAATTCGTAGACAGACACGTGACCTGATCGAAATTATGGACGGAAGTTGATTTTTCTGAGAGATAAACTTTTTTAATGTTAAACAATTATAATAGTTCTGAAGTGTAAAATTTTTTGTGATATAAATTGTTATGTGTGTGAATATTGATGAAGTGATTGATATTTTGTAATGGTTAGGGAATAATTTTGCACGAATTTCCTTAATTATCAGTATAAAAGTACTATCATTTATGTGGTAAAATATAATATTCAAGTTTTCACTTCTGCCGGCACTCCGGGAGTGCAACCCGTTTTTTTTATCACTACAACACTCACTCATATCACTCATATGCCCTCTTTTGGTAACTCATATCTACAAAAAAGCTTGCTATAAGACGAAAGTGTTATTTTCTGTAATATTCAGACATTATTCACTCGCTAGCTTTTGCAAACAGTACAAATTGTTTCACAGTTTACAAACGGCCAACACAAACATTCAGTTTTGACGACTATCCATTCTGAGTTCATCAGCGGCCGTAGCACGGTCGCATTTTATCACCTGTCACCATGCCTGGCACGTTTTAACAAGTATGTAAGTGCGAAAGTGACAGGCATAGTGACAGGTGATAAAAATGGAACCATGCTGATACCGAAGTTCAATATCGTTAATGCAATTGTTAGGTATCTGACCAATCATACCTTCTTGCATTGACGTTAGCCCGAATGGCTAGTTAAATGTAAGTAACATTCACAATGTTAACTGACAAATATGACATTGTATGTATGTATGTATAAACTCTTTATTGTACAAAGACATAGAACACAAATATAGAAATAGGCAGTACAAAGGCGAACTTATCCCTTTAAGGGATTTCTTCCAGTTAACCTTTGAGTAGATGAGAATTGATGAAGAACGGTAGACAAATATAGCACTGCGTACAATAGACTAGAGGAAAGTCAATAAATTTATAAAAGAGGGCGAAAATAAATAAAACAAGGTAAAAATTTGAAGTAACAGTATACCTACGTTATATATAATAAATAAATTGCATTGTATGCCTTAAGAGTCCCCGGCAAGCTCAGTTCTCCATACAATCGTAGCTATTACGCTCTCATTTTAAAATGTCTAGCTAGGTTGCTCTAAAACTTTGTACTTACAATAGGATAAGGTATATCTATGCCTGTAATTAGTTTATGTAGCTTCAGATACCATAGTTAAAAAAATACAGCGAATTTAAGTTTTTCATATAAAACTTGTCTATGCTCTGTTTGTTTAAATCCGATGCTCTATTTCGTTAGTTTTATATACTAGGGCTATATAAACGATACAGACCTAGATATACCTCATGTCATTATTATTGTAGTTAATGAAAACTTAAATAACATAATAATTATAATCTAATAATATATATCAAACTAAAACTACCATTAAAATAAACTAAAACTAAAAACCTAACTTAAAAATAAATACTAAAAACTTACCACTAAACCGGGACCCTTTGGCAGGGTTCCCAACACGCAGGCAGCATTCCCGCGCTGTATTGCAATGGCAATCCTCAATATGTGCAAGGTTTCATTCCAATCCAACACGTAGTTTTAAAATAAGAACGAAACTCCGTTTGTATGGGAAGGTGAAATTCGGCCAAGCTTGCCGAGGACTTAACTGACAAATTTGAGATTGTATACCTTATCTCAAAGAGGTAAGAAATACCAATGGTCAGTTAGCGTAAGTACGTGGCGACATGCGAACCTATTTCCAAGCTCTGAGAAACTATTTACAGTGCTGTTGGTAATAAGCGTTTCAGTAAAATGGGGCAGAATCGTCAAATTTACTAGCGGACTCGTTAGATGGTCGCGAATTAGCCAAACAGATTTTAAACATCGGATATTAGTACAAATAGTACATGTACCGTACATCAATAGTACCGGATGTAACAGTCAATGAGCGTTTTCAAAAAAAAAATTACATTTCATTCATGTCTTCAAAATATTAACTTCTATGGCTCATTTTACTCAGAATCATTTGTACATTTACGCCTCATATATGAAAAAATGTGTCCTAAAATGTTGTATGAAAAAATATTTTTCCCCTCACTAGCTCGGAAAGCCGTCTTTTATCCTTTAAAACAAGCGGGGAAAAACGCATTTTATCCACTAGTGGGGAAAGTAATTTGACCTTGGATGGAGCGTGTTTAACTAGCTTGACAGATAACAAAACGTAAAACGCTCATAATAATGGTTCGTTCTGTATTAATTATCATTAAATAAATGGTTTGAGAATTTAATAAAAAATACCAAATTTAGCTTTATTTACTGATTTTAAGTCATAAACCTTAAAATTCCATAAGAAACGTTTGTTTTCTAATAATGATGTTAAATATAATCATTTCATTTTCATAATATCGTAAAAAATGAGTGATTCCAGTGATGAAGATGATCTAACGCCTGTGGATGTTGCACTTTCCTCGCTATAGTGAGGTGAAAAGTTTTGTGTTACACACGGGTGCAAATGTATTTTACTTCTCGTGTGTTGAAACACTCGCTACGCTCAGGATTCTATTTTAGAACCACTCGCTTGTGGTTCAACTATAGAATCCTTTCACTTGCTCGTGTTTCAATTCCACACTCGCGGGTAAAATAGAACTTTGCACCCTTGTGTAACAAATAACTATTTCCAGTGCGCCACGTTCGTACAAATAAATAAATTATTCATACAAAAACTGTGGCGATCTGGAAAGCAAATCTTGGGACACATTTTTTCATATATGAGGCGTAAATGTACAAATGATTCTGAATAAAATGGGGGGCAGTATTTTTAAATTCTTTATTAAATGGCTTTTTTGGGTAAACGAATATGTTATGGATGATGGCCGAGGGCGGGGGAGGGGCATACATTTAGTTACAGATTTTATTCTGCAGCTGCCCCATCCCCCTTACCCTCTTGGCGACGCCCTCCTGCGCCCTCTTGGCGACGCCCTTGGCTGTCCAAAGTATCTCTTACAGTCTCATTAGAGTGGGTTCAAAACATTTGTTTTGCTAATCTTTTTGTTAGTCAAATTATGTTGTCTAACAGGTTCATTTTGAAATGTGTTAAATATCTATAGCTATTTTATTTGAAGTGTCGGCAAGTTTAATATCATTCATACAATAGTGACGATAGAGTCGATGGACATTAATAGCCTAAACCTACATATGAAAATAATATTATTTGCATTTAAATATAATGTAATTGTACCAGTAATAAGCATAAAGATCGCTGTTGTTTATCAAGGAAAATTGGCAATCGATTTTGAATCAATGGTTTTAAAATATAATTGATTTTAATTTGTTTTAAAACCGAACGAAACAAAACAAAAGCAACCTGCAACTCTGTTCCGTTTTATTAAGATTTAAATTTAATTGAAGGTAATTTGTACTAGTATTAGGACATTGAACCCCAAGAGGATATTGGTAGTGGTAATAAATAATCTGCTAAATGTTAATATTTTTACCCTTATTTTATTGTGGGACGTACGAGATGGGCATGCGATGGTTGAAACGCAACTATAATGATATAATTATACACTATATAGTTCTGGAATGGGCCACGTGTAAGGTGCTTACTGCCATAGCTGGCCCACTATCTTTGATGTGCGGACGAAAAACTGACACCGCGGCCATCCCATCGCCATCATAATCCATCCGACACCACTACCCTGCACGCTGGCCCGTCTTAGTGCACCAGTATACTACCCACTGTGTAGAGGAGTCATATGTGATAAGGAATGTCTCACATTAGGAAATGTCCATTCAACCACAAACAAGTGATCTAATATATAATATACCAAAAGTCAAGGCGGCGAGTGCAATGCACGCACTCGTTCGCCCACAGTATTTGCGTTTAGACCGGTGCCGCTAAAATGTTCTTCACGACTCCAGAACTCAGAAAAGTTGTCGTTTAACAGTAATTATCTCTTTAACACGTTCGCGGACGGTAAGTGATGTCAGTTGTCATAGGCCAAACGAAACAAAAAACTATGCTACAGCATTCGTCTCTGCGAATGTGTTAGTCCCAAAAATTCTGCATAAGAAATGATGTTACAGATTGGTAATTTTTGCCGTGTAATGTCTAAGTGTGCCCTATAAAGGATTAACGCTCAGAAGGTCTTACAGCCAGGTCAGAAGGCCAAAGGTTTTAAAGGCCTTAAAAGCTACCGATTTAACCCCCATATAGGTCCAGCGAAAAGTACCTACTTAACAGTTTCTGAGAAATCATTGAAATTGCGCTCCATAGGTATATTTATTTAGTCTGCTGACCATTATTTCGTTAGGCCATACGTTATATAATTATAAATCCGATAAAGTAACTCTGTCTGTCTGTTACCTATGCACGCATAAACAGGTGTTACAGGCCACACCCGGTATATAGCTCCAAATACGGGGAAGTAAGCATAATTATAGCCTACGTTTAAGATAAGTATCTAAGTATTCTGGCAGCGATATTTTACATGCCCTCATTTGTCCATGGCGTGGGCACCAAAATACTTGACGAAAATGACGTATGCTCCGTTAATATTGCGCGAAAATTTACTGCTTTGGCTCAAGCATGTTTATTGACATTTACTCAAAGCTGACAGGCCTGTCGCCAATTCCGTGGCAGGCTGACATAAACACAACCACACACACAACCAGACCACAACACCAGATCGTTGTCGATCGTCGGCAGGTACAGTCAGCTAACTATTAGCTTAGCACCCCTGCATACATTTTTATGTGCTAAGCTAATCAATCAATCAATCAATAATAATTTATTTCGAACAAATAAGTCCATAATGTGTTAGTAACATACATACTAATACTTAAATCTAGGTCTAATGTTATGTACAGTCAGCAAATCTAATAGTTTTGCTGACTGTACATAACATTAGACCTACTTTTCGCATTTTTTCCTAATCAGTATCATTACGACTATCACGGCCTACTAAAAAAGTTTGAAAACACTTCCCTATTTTGTGCCTGCACTGCATCAATTCACCTTGCTTCATTTTAAATTGATTGACATACCTATATCCTACATAATCAATACTGGGTACACCCACACGCCGTCCGAATATCACGGTAAACTCCGATCTCCGATTTTAGCGGCGTAGCCTACACGGTTGTTTTGTGCCGTTGGCACGTTGATAGACAAGACTGGCCATGGGGATTACCGCAAACATTTAATTTAGAAGATCGTGTATCTCTTTTTCTATCGCGTTTATGTTATTAGTGTGATAGGATTAGCGTTATACAAAATTGTATTCACGCTGACTAGAAATTCACGATCACTACCCCCTTTATGTCTAGTGTCTGGATTGTCCTGCACAAGAAGCCAATCAATCAATCAATCAATCAATCTTTAAGTAGTATGGCTCCATCGGTACTGTCGATGATTTCGCCAACGTCAAAGTGGGATCCACGTGGGATCGAATTAATATTTCTAGATTTTCTTCAGCCAGTGTACGGTAAATAAAATTATGGGCCTCTAGGGCTCTAGCCAGACACGGTTAGAGGTAGAAATACCAAATGCTCTTAGAGCACGACGTTGTTCGGTAGTTCGTTGTTGTTGTCTCGTAAAACCGATAGTTGGATTTTACGAGAAGCACGTGGACTACCGGCCGTTGACTCCAAAATAGTGGTTAAACACGCTTTGAAATTAATTCTCCATTCACTGCACACTACCAAATTAGATTACTGTATAATAAAGCTATCGATATTACACTTTAAACAATATTAATGAACAAAAAATAAAGGAATTAATCACGAGGCTACTATCAAGATGGCGTTCGAACCGGAAGTCCCACAAGAAGCCAGTGGGGTCCCTTTGTTTGACATAATTATTTAAAGTCATAATGTAATGATTGTCATATTATCACTAGTCATAATTCTGAAACCGTTCTTTTCAGGATTTTCCTCAGGTTATCCTATAGATAGGTTAGGTTAGGTTTGTTTTATGGCAATCCTGTAAAGTTACACGTTTCTGAGAAAAACCAAATTATGACTAACGAAAATGTGGACAAACAAATACATTATAACTTAAAACTATATGGGAAACAATAGAGACCCGAAGCCAATTTGAAAGAGATCTTCCTTTACGCATAGTTAAAACGAATTTCTAGCTGCATAACATACCTACAATACCATCCCACTAACCCGGGGTTAACCGGTTAAACCTGGTGTTACCATGGTTACCAGTACAATTTGACATTGTGTTAACGGTTTAACAGCTTAACGCCGGGTTATTGCGATGGTGCAAGTGGCCCTTTGAGGCTTAAATAACACGCTGAACAAAATATTTAGTCGGTTTTAGTTACCAGGTCTGGACCAGACCTGGGTCTGAACTACCTATATATATGTTTAATCTTGTATTATATACTCGTATTACTGGCAATACTGGCATTGAAAAAGCTAGTCCATAGAATTAGGTACTGGCTCCGTATCAAAGATAGATATAACTCCGTAATAGATAGATACAGTCTAAGGAAAAAACGTGCCTCGAAAATCAAGAAAATTTGATTCTCGTTCAGAGGGCGCTACTAGTTTTGGCCTATAGTCGTATAGATGGCGTTGACGGTTTCGTTTGTTATTAAACAGTTTTAACGCATATCAGTGAAAGAACATGGGTCAAAATAAAAAAAAAATTAATGCAAATAAAATAAAATCATTTATCTATATTTAAATACATTCTATCGTATTTTTATAAATCTTCATGTTTAGTTTTAAAGTGTGTCGACAGATGGCAGTGAATTTACTGGGGTTACACAATTTACTATGACAGTACCGCTCTAGTATAAGTTATACTCTATGCTCCGTATTTAGTAAAAACGATGTGTGATCGGGGGACAACAAAATCGTTTATTAGTATTACTATAGATTTAATTACATATTTTATTGCTGTTAATGTTCCGGTAATATCAAAGTCGTTCGGTAGAAAATACCACGACTCCTGTATTTTATTGTGGGTATATTTCGCTTGAAACCATATTTAATTTTAATTGCAGTGCTCTCATGCCACTCGGTTGATTTCACTGTAAAGAGATACATAGCCAGGGATTTATTAAAAAGGCACCTCACTGCGTTTAAGGGTAATTATAAAACATGGCGAAAGGTTATAATGAATATGGATCAATGATTTAAATAACGTGTATTTATGCGGTATTCTGATTCTTAAAGTTAAGGTTTTTATATTAATGTGAAATCGCACTTATTGCGCGCGATGCACTGCGAGTTGTGAGACGTGTCAATGTCGTATCATATACAGTAGAGCCTCGCTATTCCGTTGATCCCTTTGTTTGTTGCCCAGGAAATACTCCGAGATACCCCAGCGCCAAGGGGAAACACGGAGGATATGTGAGATTCCTACTCACTAAAAAACCTGGGTGGAGTCACGGGCACGCGGCGTCACTCATCCGCAACCTATTCCGTTGATCCCATAGACATAGTATATACAAGTAGTTACAGACGCGCCACCGAGCGACCGGGGGTAAGAGAAAGAATATTCATATAAAATTTGGGCAGCATAGGATTTTTTCTCTTTCACTCTTATAAATTTCGGTATTTCGCCATCGCCTCCTACCTATGATGCCACCCGGTCGGTGATAAGGACAAAGCATTATGGCACTATTTTCTCTTTCCTCTTATAGGAATCGCAATAAGACTATCTTTCTCTATCAAAGAGTGTCAGGCCCTTGGTTTATCCCTATAATCCAGACGGTCTGAATTCGAAAGCACTGCGTTCGTTAGTCACGAAATTTTAATATTTTTTTGCCCACTGCTGGGCAAAGGCCTCCTCTCGTTTTCTCCACTCGACCCTGTCATCGGTATTTTCCCACCATTTGGGGTAGAATGCGTCCAATGATAGCAAATGAGAAATTTATCACAATAATGTGGATATTAAAAAAATATATTGAAAGAATAAAAAAATACAGGATCTAAGTTTCAAAATTTTACTTCAAAAAAAGAAATAAAGTAAGGATACCATTCGATTCCTTACATTTGATCCAAAAACAAATTGTACGTCAACTATATGCATAAACGCAATATTTCACCGACAAAACTCACTCACTCAGTGACCGTGACGTCACGTTCACTTATCGTTTTGTTAAGAGCGTTTCGCGAGTGAAGTACGACTTTGACTATCATTTCTGACTTTTATATACTTTAATGCAGTAGGTCCCATATAGACATTTGATTCCAAAAACAAACCTGATTGACTGATACTATTAATCAGATTTTGTCATCTAGCCTATTCTATGAAAGCCTTATGCACCCATTGGAACTATGAATATTACCAAGGTCGCGTTTGACATAACTTAAAAATAATCAATCTGTCGCTATACTAAAAATAACTCTATGTGAAAAGCCGCAAGGTTCAATGTCGAATGATAAGAGAAAAATTACAGTAACCTTTTGGGTGACACGGTGCGCGGACCGGTCGGGCGTGTTGTGACGTCACTGCGCCGAAACGGATGTCCACATGTCATACGCTTGTTTTAGGAAATGCAAGGTGGTCTACGTACAGTCGCCATCAGATATATCGGAGCGGCCGAGGTGCTCAAAAATATCTGAACACGCACCTAGCGCCATGACAATAGAGGCGTGTTCAGATATTTGTGAGCACCTTGGCCGCTCCGATATATCTGATGGCGACTGTACAAATACACGTCTGTACGTATTATCATACAAATTAATCGGTATACAATTTCGGTTATTTATGTATATGTTTGAATATTATTCAGCTAATCTGATAATTCATCAAAGAACTATTGCGAAAGCAAGGTGATAATTGTGTTTTAGCTATACCGCTCACGATCCCTATAACGCTATAGAGTTCAAAGTTTATAAAAGAAAAAGTCCTAAAGGTTTTTGCAGATAGCGCAAGCATAGGTTTTACATGTGTCTAGTTTTGTTCTATGAGATTTGGCTTATAGGCTTTTTCTTTTCGTAGGATTCAGATTGACAAGTATGCGTAGTATGCTGATGTCAACTGTAAAATATAGGTACTTGGACCGGCCAACCCTATTATCATATGTTATGTATAAATGGAAAAATGCATCATATGACCTCTTGTAACCTATTACAATTAATTAAAATCACTCATATTAATAGTCGGAAATATCATTGAAACAGCCAATTGATCAGATATATTGAGTTTCGGGTTAAACGTCGAAATTATAAATGTTGTATCAAATCCATCTTTATTAATTTGACTTCACATTTCAGCATGAAATATTAATATTAAAGTATTTTAATTTTATCAGTCCAACCATGAAAAAGTGGACGTCATCAAAAAGGCCAGTTTTATTTAAAGCTTCGAAATGCAATCAATGTGTAAAACGATAGCAATTGCAAATAGCTTCAAATTCAATCTCTCTTTTTTGCCGTTCTTTTTGATATCCACACATACTTAATTGATTTTATTTTCTCAAAAATTATGAATATTGGGACCGTGCACGACGACAGCGTTTGTAACAGTAGGCCCGTATTTTGTTACAACTATTAAGCGAGAAGTAGTAATTTCAGTGAAAATTACTGAACTAGAGAGAACAGATTTTTACCTATGAATAGAGTGAATCTTGAGGAAGGCGTATAATTTGTTTAATATTTTGTGTAAATTGGTTGAAATATGACGATATTTGCTAATGAAGTCAGTGAAGCGGCCGTCCCCTTTCCTCTTAAAGACTATAAATGTATACTAATAACATCCTATCCAGGTTAGGTGCAACTTAAGAGTGAGCGTTCACCGGAGCGCCTTGAGAGCCGAGTCCCGCCGAAGGTCAGTCGCCGCGCCGACACCTTATGCGGAGCGTAACGCTTTCATTCTATACATTCATTATCATTTGTACGGCTGACCACTGTTTAGAACGTTCTATTTATATACGAGCCGAAACCGTTTGAGCAATATGCAAAAGTTGATAAAAAATTACTTTGGAAGTTAAATCAAGCGAATATTCAAATCCATTTCATTTAAAAGAAAAATGCATGTCAACGTATTACGTAAGTTCTTCGTGAACATTTCTTTTACGGACCACTTGATATGGAATATCCTGACAAAAGTCCGGACATCACCCTAAAAATCCTGTCATTTCCTGGACGGCCATCTATTCAAAATTAAATCCCTTATTACAAAACCTTTCGTTGGCCCCTTATCTCGTCAGCTCGTCACTAATTAGTTTTTGTGCTGTTCTATAGAACTTAGGTACAGTCAATCAAAGATATCGACCAAAGTCAATCAAAGTTGTCGTCGACTGTGCCGGTTAAATCGAAGCTCTACTGAATAGAAGCTCTGCAAATACGTAACTACAATATCCTGCATTCAGATGGACTCGTTACATGTATCGTTTTTTAGGGTTTCGTACCCAAAGGGTAAAAACGGGACCCTATTCATCGTGTCTGTCACCAGGCTGTATCTCATGAACCGTGGTACCTGTTCAGTTGAAATTTTCACAGATGATAAATTTATGTTGCCGCTATAACAACAAATACTAAATAGTACGGAACTCTCGGTGCGCGAGTCCGACTCGCACTTGGCCGGTTTTTTCCTTAAGGGGCCCACTGACTATCAGTCCGCCGGACGATATCGGCCTGTCAGTTGTTCGGAACTGTCAAATTTTTGTTCTAACTGATAGGCCAATATCTTCGGCGGACTGATAGTCAGTGGGCCCCTTTAGTCATGCAGAACGACGCAAATATGAGCTGGAATACGGGCTGTTTTTTAAGTAACAGGTTTATTTTACGAGATGAATATACTTATACCTAGGTCATACTGAACAACTTCTACTATTGGGACCAACCTCAAAATCACGAAAATAAAAATTGGGTGTTGCATACATTTTGGCCATTTTTGGCTGGTCAGATTTTAATATTTTCTGAGTGCCAATTTTATTCGCGATTTCAGTGTTGGTCCGATAGTAAAAGATACTCAGTATAACCTGTATATACACATCGCAAAATATTGCCGGTAATAAAAAAAAACATTCTATGTATTTATAGACATCATAGCGTCAAGTAGGTACTGATGTGACGGCGGAAATTTTGCAGATTTGCGAATCGATATTTTCCATTTCCATAATGAAAGTTTCCTTTGTTAGCTGTGAAAATTCCCTGAAATTTTCGAGAGCTTTTCCTACTTTTTTGAAATTTTCCGCAATTTGCACATCTAGTATATAGAATACAACTCCATTGGAAATGTCAACGGAACCTGGATACTTATTAATATAAAAACGTAAAATATCTTTTTTATTTAGGAGGTATTTTTTATTATTATTACAAGCTTTTTATTAACTTGCAATGTAATAAAAATAGTAGTCATAAATTAAATTTTTGCAAAAAACTTATTTTAAAATATCATTATCTAGTGATACAAAAAGGCAGGCGTTTATCAGTTATCAACAAACTACCTACTCGACATAACTCAAAGAACTGTCTTCTAAGTAGTAAAGGTGTTTGAATGGGCAGCTATCGTAGTAGACTTAGTAAAAGTGGATAGTACGAGTATGTAGGCCGGAGTACCGTTCCGCAGCCTCCGACCGCCGCTGGCGTGAAGCCAAACAACTTACAAATTGACGTTTTATTTCAATTTGATATCATTTATCCGTGCATCTAGCTCGTAGTTGCATGAGTTGGTGCGAGCGAGCGTGATGCGCTGTGCTGTAATAAGTGTAATAACATTTGGTACCAGTGTCAAAACTGATATACAGGATGGCAAAAAAAATTTTTACCCTCCCATAGAAAAAAGGGCCCGGCCAAAATGTATGAAACAGCCAAACATTTTTACGCGATTTCGGGGTTGGTCCCATAGTAAAAGTTGCTCAGTATAATTCTAAAACCTCCCTGGCAACGGGAATGCACTTATTTTTTAGCCACCGTGTATACGCTAGCGTCTACGTGATTCACTTTCTATACATCTCGCTCGCACTAATATGCGAGTACGAGCGAGATGCATAGAAAGTAAGTTACGTTTTCGATAGCGTTTATGTCAGTGCCAAACTGGTGGTGGCCATAAAGGTTTTTATGGTTCGAATGACTCTCATGTGTCGCTCAAACCGATGTTTTGGAGATTTGGTCGATAAAATGTGTCTGTAGTTATTACTATCTTTTATTTTAAAACCCAGACGTAAATAAAAAGAGGGTTTTATATGTTTGACGACAATGTCTGTCTGTCTGTCTTTGGCATCGTAGCTCTTCAATGAATGGGCCGAGTTAAGAGTTCTTAGCTATGTTTCATACAAATCGACCCAGCAGATTGAAGAGTGTTCTTTTCCAAATGATGTACTTAAGGCATTCTTGGCAGAAAATGGATTTTGTTGGCATATAGGATAGGAGTTCTTTTTAATTTTTAGGGTTCCGTACCCAAAGGGTAAAAACGGGACTCTATTATTAAGACTCCATCTGTCCGTCTGTCTGACACCAGGCTGAATCTCATGAACCGCGATAGCTAGACAGTTGAAAATTTCACAGATGTATTTCTGTTGCCGCTATAACAACAAATACTAAATAGTACGGAACCCTCGGTGGGCGAGTCCGTGTTCAGCGTTGGAGGTGATAATGGCGGCCAAATGAAAGCAGAGAATTACAAATACTGGGTTTAATGTTAACAGAAGGCTGGTTGGAAAAAGTGATCGTATCTACATACATGTACTCGCACTTGTCCGGTTTTTTTATTAAACGAGTATGTTTCTGTGTTCTTCGAGTAACTAATCTATGGAATGTCATTGCCGTTATGCACCCGTCATATTCAAAAGCCTCCATACGTGTCTAAATATCAATACAAACACCCAATTAATTAAGTACAACCTCAAACTCATCTCCAACCCACACGCACCTGTTTAATGTCAGCATCCTTATTACAACCATGTAAGACACATATTAGAGCCGAATGTTATGGAATCTTGAACTTGGTTTTCAGCTTAGTGCTGGAATTTCTGTGGGTGGTTTTGTCATAATATTTATTATTATAACAATGAGCCGGTAAGTAACATTAGTAACTCTATCTTCTTGTCTATAATAGTGAGGAGTAAAGAAAAGGAACAGAGTAGTTTTGGCATAGGGTCACTGCTATAGTTATTAGCCACCCCTAACTAATCAGAAAGAAACAAGCCATTAAAAGTCTTACTATTAAAAGTGGCCAATTACTATGTAGTGGTCAATAACTACAGCAGTCATCCTATCCATATATTGGCTTGCTTAATAAGTTGTAAGTATTAGTGGATGGTAAAACTTATTATTCATAAGTTTTAAAAAATTGCTTAAAGCTTAATATTTATTAAGCTCGAATCTCATCATAAATAAATAAGTTTACACAAAGCTCGCTTAAAACATTTTTGATACAAGTTTTTATCACTGATTGTACTTTTCTTTCAACAGGCTACTAATACTCATCGAGACAATTCTAACAAACCCAAATGCATATAGTTTGCGTTGTTTTATCACATAGTTCCTATGGCCACCTCTTGTCTCCATCAGATCAGCTTAATGGTATCATAATATTGTCGCCCAACTTACATATGTATGTGAAGTTTCAGTTCAATGTATCAATGGGAAGTGGTATTTAGCTTGCAAGATTTGATCCGAACGAAAGTATCACAAACAAACATAGCAAATTAAATAAAAGCTTGTAATAAATGGATTTTACTATGTATGGAGTGAGCACTCTAAGCTTACTTATATCTCTATGGTTTTGATGCAAAATGCATAATTTAAGAGTCAATGGCGATCAGAAGGATGGTGACTAAATAATATAAAAAGGGGGCGCATTTTGTAATGCTGCAAGTTACAATTATACAAGCGAAAGCGGCAAATTTGACCAAAAAGGTTCTTGCTATCGATTCGGCTAAGCGCATGTCTTATTCCGTTTTACACTTGTAAAATTTTAAGTTGTAGCTTTATATAATAGTGTGATGTTTGATTTTATCTCTTCGGTGGTCTTTCAATCAGTAGATGGTATCATCGTCAGAAGGGTATATCTATTTGTATTCCCACATAACGCTAATATGCTTTTTTAATTTTAGGTTTACGATCTTTTACTCAAAGCATTTTGTTCCATCCTTTTGTGTATACGAGTATGTATTTTTTTAGAAATAAATGAGAACTATATATTTATCAATATATAAGGCTGTTAGTCTGTTCTGTTTCTTTATTCCTGTAAGTTGCGGGGTGGCTATTATAAAATAAAGACATTGAGGGATGAAGGGTGACATGTGTTAATGGATTTTCATCTATATCCATACGAGAGAATAATGCTTACACATGAACGGCGAACTAAAAAAAAACACAACTTAATCGAAATATATTTTACGGGTTTCAGTAAAACCTACCAACTAATTTTATCTTATAATGGTACGAGTAGATACTTTTGGCGCGTAGTTTGATCCGTTACTTTTGATGCTGACTATACAACTATAACTTTTGGTTTTGATTGAGTTTTTTCTTAAGAGTCCCGGCAAACTTGGCCGAATTTCACCTTCCCATACAAACGGAGTTTCGTTCTCATTTTAAAACTACGTGTTGGATTGTAATGAAACTGCACATACAATGACATAAGGTATATCTAGGTCTGTAATTAGTTTATATAGCCCCAGTTTATAAAACAAACGAAATAGAGCAAAAACAAGTTTTGTATGAAAAACTTAAATTCGCTGTATTTTTTAAACTATGGTTCGGAACTATCATATTTTTGTTCTGACTGACAGGCCGATATCATCCGGCGGACTATAAGTGGGCCCCTTTAGATTGGTCATTAATAGTTTTGATTGGCTTATATAAAATAATATAGGTATGTCAAATCACTTGCGCGGGCTTATTTACCTTTATTAAACACTAGTTTTTTGTCAAAACAATTATGCTGTAGCTAGAGTATACACAACCTTCTCTTTTCTCTGCCCAACTCCAAACTTTCAGCTAGCTTCCCGTGGTTAGTTGAGACTACTAAAAAGCCTTGACACTCGCCAAGTCCCCCGTATTCCTGACATGTGAGGTTTTTTTATTATTATTACAAAAAGAGTTTTGAATGATTCACGGTTAGTTTCACTAGACTTATATTGACCGGGATATAGACCGTGATTACCTTTTGTAATCACCCGTCACCCGTTTTCACCCACCCGTCACCCGTGAACATGATGCATGTAACTGCGTCGAAATATCGGGAGCTCACAAATAATACAAAAGGTAATCACGGTCTATATCCCGGTCAATATAAGTCTAGTGATTATTACAAAAAGGCAAGCATTTACCGCAATCTCACCTGGTGGTAAGTGCCGCTGCAGTCTATCCTGACATATTGCAGGCATTGCAGCCCTACCCCCGATAATGAAGTCACCCCAGTACCCTCACCTTAAGAAGAAACAGTAGTGTTCATTTTTCCATACAAACGTTCTCGACATTTTCCTCGCTGGATTTTGGCACTAGATGAATATGTTTTTATATGAATTCAATATTACCATTACCTGTGTCTGTACTGTGTGTTTTTATAAGAACTAGGTTACTTCAAACAGTGCTAAAAACGGCCAAAAAATTGCGTCGTATACAGACGCCTAGCATACACAATCGGCAACAATAAACGCAATAACAAAATGGTCAGACACAGATAATTTCTTTCTTAATCCGTTCCCAAAATGTCGTTACGATTGGTTGTTTTGGAGGAGACGAAACTTCAATTTCTGAGATTTACAGGCAGTTGTCCTTATCGCACTAATTTTAGCAGCCGTCTCCGTCAGCGCGACGGAGATATTTACCTAAAATTCTCAAATCTGAGAAAGGGCTCTGCTGGTATTTCCTCTTAAACGCTAGCGACTACGTTAACTCGAAAGGCTCGCTTGCACCAATTTCAGTACGAGGGAGATGCATTGTGAGTTAGTTTACGTTGCTAGTGAATATGTCACTGTCAAAATAGTGGTAATACGAACCTAGTGGTATACGAAAATAGTGGTACCTACGTACTGGGGCCCGTTTATCAAAAGCTTGTAGCTTGTAATACAAGTGGAAGTCCCTTTATAACAAAAGCTGTCAAAAAGGGACTTCCACTTGTATTACAAGCTACAAGATTTTGATAAACGGGCCCCAGGTGTGACTGGCTACGTAACATACTTTCTATGCATCTCGCTCGTACTCTCGTATTAGTGCGAGCGAGATGTACCTATAGAAAGTAAATTACGTAGACTATACGTAGACGTTAGCATTTGTGTCAGTTTTGACACTGTCAGTCTGTCAGTGACTCATGGTACGGGTACCTACTGAATACAATTTCGAGAACGGATAGCATGTAAATTAAGCAATACAAATAGCCGTATTGTTTACTCGTGTATGTCCATACTGCAGGTGTATGTTAATACTGTAATCAAATCACGATCTCTGGAGGCATTGAAGACGATGCAGTATTACTTATACCTATGTAAATGCACTGTATTCAATACAGTGACCCTAGTGTCAATTTAGTTTCCAAAACGTGTCGCTTGGTGCGCTGTTCACAATCCCATACCAAATGAGATTAAACGCAAACGCGTTACGTTACGCTATCGAATTTATATTCGATATTTACGAGGGGTTCGGATATTGATTTTGGCTAAGAGTCATACACGTTTTATTGTATTCATAACTCATTCGCGTCTTTCCTGTAGACTTCGCAAAGTTAAGAAAATCTAAAGCTATTTTTTACGCTGCAGCAATGTCTTGCAGGTGGGATACTATTTTCAGTACACACTCAATAGTACATTGTGCAACATGGGGCGTAAATTAAATATTGCAAACTCGAGTTTGCAATATTATTACGCCCCGAGTTACACACAATGTTTTTCACATCACCTATTCGAAAAGGGAACTTTTCTTCCCTGCTAGGAGGGATCAAAGTGGCACTCTTCTGTTCAAGGACATTTTGTTGCCAGTATGAAATATTGACACAAAGACATATGAAATTAGTATGCATATAATCGATTACAATTTCTTTATAATCGATTACGTGCATACAATTTTTCTAACTTAAATAATATTTTGTTGTAATTGTAAACAATAAATGTAATTAACGTATTTTAAATTAATTAACTCCATATGTAAATTAAGTAAATTAATTAATTAGCGTAATATTTACAATGAAACGTAAAAAAACTTGAGTTTAATAATTTAATTTTTATTTTGACATTTTAGGTCTCCTTAAACGCAGCCATACTTGTCTATGCAATTTAAAAATTTTGTAAAAATATTTCACAAAGCATTATGCGGTTCTGTATTCTGTATAAATTTGTAAATACTTAGTTTAAATCAATAATAATAGGCCTTTTCATCTGTGTCAGATGTTTTAAGCAGCATCCCGGTAACGACACTAATAATAATAAATATAAGTGATATCAGTCTTCATAGTGTTCTTCCGAAGATTTGGTTCAAAGGGGTAAGAGCTAATTTGTTATCAGAAAAATCTACAATAATAATGTACTTGATTTTCATTGTATCATTTTAGTTGTTTGCTGCTGTTATTGAAAAGATATTAGGTACATAATTATGAGCTGTAGGTACTTTTAATTTGTCAGTACAGTCACGTCTGAAAATATCGATACGGACAAAGTGCCAGAAGTATGTACCTATACTAAAGTCGTGTATACATATTTTTGGCACTTTGTCCGTATCGATCTTTGCTTAAAATAATAATGTTTTGAAACCTAATATATGTATGTAATTTCCTCATAGGTGATGTGAAAAGCAGTATGTGTCACATGGTAGCAAAATTATTTTCACCTTGGGTGTTAACACTTGAATCCCTCACTACGCTCAGGATTCTATGTTAGAATCCCTCGCTACGCTCAGGATTCTATTATAGAATCCTTCGCTTCGTTTAGGATTCAATTGTACGCCCTCGCCGTAAATATGTCATTTTGCTCCCTTGTGACACAATCTACTATTTCATCACACTTGCGATACAAAAATGATTAAATGAAGTACCTATAAAGACAAAAAACTGTTAATTATAATACTAGAAACTTCATAACTCCCTAGGGACTCCCTAGGGAAAACGCTTTTTCTATAGTTCCCGCTAAGCCTGCGTGCAATTCCACATTTTCCACATTTACTGAGCGAGTGTGATGAAAATAAGAATAACGTGATATAAAACTCACATTTGTACCCGGGTTGTTAACTTTTCTTGTTATGTTCACAGATTCTGTAGTGACCTTTCTCTGAAATGTGAGTTTGACCCATAAAACGGAATCAGTAACGATTTGTTGATACTGATGGTAAGATGATAACATATTAAATCGAGACCTATATGCATGGCTTGGATAAACAATGCTTCCAAACAGCTGCCTATATCTATTTCTTAATAAGAGGGTTGTTGGCACATGTTGAATTTTATAGCTAATAGTTAAATAGATAGAAAATTAGCAATTTATCACAATAAATTGGAAACTTAAAAAAATATGGGAATAATTAAAAATACAAGACCTCCAAGTTTTTTTAACTGCCAAATAGAAATATAAATGGTACCATTTGATTCCTTACATTTTATAAAAAAAAATATTGAATAGCAGCAATATACATAAACGCAATATTTCACTGATAACATCGTAATTTCCTTGTGTTTTATGGAAAACATCTTCTCCGCTCAGCTGAATTACAACCAATCACCACCAAGCTAAGTTTTCAAGCCAAGTGATACGTCAAATATGACGCTCCTTTCCTCCTAAGGCCCAGCCTTACATGAAAATAGTCCAAATTTTGCCAGTGAAATTTAAAACTATAATCAAAAATCAAAATCAAAGCAAATCGATTCAAAATGAATGTTATATTTATCATTTAAAATGTTAATTCTACCAGCAAACATAAGAAAACAACCAATTTGCATTTGGTTACTTTGCCTCACATGTGAATAAAATGCAATTTTCTTATAAGTTTTTGAACAATTAACTAACTTTATCTCAAAAACGGTTAGAAATATTAACGTGATTAATAAGTGAAAAATAGCTAAACAATTCCAAGTTTGCATAAAAGTCCCTCATTCTGTTCCACCCGATATAACGACAAGTGAACGTTGAAAAAAATACGTAATATAGCGGTTTAGATAAAAATACAAAGAATATTAAATTACAAAGCTCTGAAATAGTGGTATCGATGTAACAGGACAAACATGGGTAACTGACTGGCTTTTAAGGGAAAACCGCAGCAAAATTGTACAAAGTTAATTAATTAATTGAGTCTTAATTTGTAACGTCCACATTTAACACAATGGGATCAATTTAATTTAATAGGCAAACATTTTTAAGGTCGCAAGCGCTGGTGGCCTAGCGGTAAGAGCGTGCGACTTGCAATCCGGAAGTCGCGGGTTCAAACCCCGGCTCGTATCAATAAGTTTTTCGGAACTTGTAACATGGCAAACCTGCATAGTGCAGCCACCGCGCGCACTGGCCGGTTGTAAAAAAAACCGGCCAAGTGCGAGTCGGACTCGCGTTCCAAGGGTTCCGTACATTACACAATTTAAACAATGTATCTTTTATGTGAAATGTCTTTAAAAAACCCGTAGGGGTCGGATCAAAAACTGAGTAATTAAGTCCGACTCACGCTTGACTGCACATTTCTAATAGGTTTTCCGGTGATCTATAGGTAAAGATCTATAGGTAGAGATTTTGTGTATTTATTTCAAAAATTTTGACCCAGTAGTTTCGGAGATAAAGGGGTTGATGGTCATGTTTTGCCTATTATCTTGAATAACTTCTAAACTATTTACTTTAAAATTATAAAAAAATATATTTGAGATTCTCACAGAGCTCTTTCATTTGATATGTAACACGATATAGTTTGACAAACTTTATTTTTTAATTTTCTCATTTACCCCCCAAAAGGCCCCCGTGTTTAAAAAAAATATGTTTACGTTACATGTCCATCTTTGGGTCACAAACTTACATATGTGTACCAAATTTCAACTTAATTGGTCCAGTAGTTTCGGAGAAAATAGGCTGTGACAGACGGACAGACAGACAGACGGACAGACAGACAGACGGACAGACAGACAGACGCACGAGTGATCCTATAAGGTTTCCGTTTTTTCCTTTTGAGGTACGGAACCCTAAAAAAACTAAGCCATTCGCCCGCCTTTTGTTTTTTCTCATCAATTTTCTCTTGGATTTTTGTTGCAAATAGCATAACTCTGATTTTATTTATGTAATGTGACTCAATGCTTATGATTTGTGTTAAAAGTTTATACGAGGGCTACGTCTAATGCAGGTAAAATTTGTATAATTGTATATATAGTATTAAGTTTCTGTTTATGTTTAAATTAAACCTAATCCAAGTCTTATTTATACGTCACTGGTTCTTGTAACTGAATGAGGCTTGGGTTAGGTTCCGACCCTAAATCTAAGAACGCACGATTGTTGCAGCCCTTTCTTTTGGTCTAAAACTGAAGACGCATGATTGAAGTTACTTATTTTTTGGATATTCGCTCCTGAAGTTTTTATCTGCTTGCACCTGGTGAGCCCGCGTAGCCCGCAGTAGCACCCGCTGCCGGATTCATCGTTCGGCTCGACGAAGATTGGAATTCGAGAAAGTTAAGGCCAGTGACGATATATTTTTGGTTCAGACTCGCGTACTGACATAAAGTAGTTTAATTCATTGTACATAATTAATTATACTATTGGGTACATTGTTTTACTGCAATAACCTAGTTTTCATTTTCTACCGATCTAATGTAGCCGGCTACAAACTTATGTACGAAATATCATTTGATATTTATTAGTCGCTTTTCGATGAAGGAAAACATTGTGAGAAAACCGGACTAATCCCAATAAGGCCTAGTTTACCCTCTGGGTTGGAAGGTCAGATGGCAGTCGCTTTCGTAAAAACTGGTGCCTACGCCAATTCTTGGGATTAGTTGCCAATCGGACCCCAGGCTCCCATGAGCCGTGGCAAAATGCAGGGACAACGCGAGGAAGATGATGATGACGCATACATTTTTAACATTTTTTTAAAGATTCCGACGAATTACGAACCTCCTTTTTTACGTCGGATAAAATTAACTAGACTTTAACCTTATACCCAACTAGTAAAATAGCTTAGAATACATAAACATAAATTAACAACACTACTTTCAAATTTTGCTAAGTTCATCGACCTACGATCAAAATGGCGTAGGTTTACGAAACAGTTTTGACATTTGCAACATTACAAAATGGTCGGCGAGATTGACCGCCTCGTGTAAACGTTCTATTCCAAAATTGGTATAATGCGCCTTTTAAATATAACGTAATACGCTATACAAATAGCCTTAAGGTTAAAGTGTAGTTTTGACTAAATGGGCCATTTAACGTCTTATTTGTTTTTTTATTTGGGAAGGGTTTTATATATGTATACATAAGTATAAAGCCATCATCAAATAGTGACAACCAAAGTGGCCAAACAAATCGTAAAACACCATTGTTACCATATAAATAAGTCCTCTGACCGTCACTATCTATTTGATGATTGATGACTTCTATTACTTCATAGGTTTACGATCTGCCTTACCTATTAGCTCAGGCGGTTAATGAAACAAAGTCGACGCTTTAGCCTTTGGCATAAAATAACGGGCCTAAAACAATTAAATATAACAATTTAAGAATAACATTTTTACGGAAACACTTAATTTAATACATATTAGTCACATATAAAGTCACCGCCTTGTTAACTTTCTGTTATGTTGTATGACGGCAACAGAATGTACGGTAGGTAAAAATATATTTATATGAAATTTTTGTGATACTTTTTCTCTAGTAAGTCTAGAAAGATGGCAATGAAGCATGAATTGTGGATATTTTTCGTTAAAGGATTTAATGATTACAGTGTTTTTTTAAATTTAAATTTAGAACTATTAACCACTAGCTTACTCGTATTTATAAGTAGGTATATACGCAGTATCTCCAATTGTACTTACATATACGTATAACTGTTCCCTTCAAAGCGACGTTAGAAGCTTTCTTTCTAACTAGTATCCCATGAGACCGGTACGAAGTGGGCCAGTGTGCCACACGTTTACACACACACACTCACACAGTCGCGGGCGCAAGTGAAAGCAGGCCGTGTGTTCCTATAGGTGCGCAAGCGCTGGTGAATCCTCGAGTGACTTAACTCTCAACGACCTTGACTTAATACATCATCATCATTGGCGACATCATCTGCAGATGATTGTTCCAGCGTCAAGTTGAATACATTTACGCGCCAAATAGGGGGTATTACTGCAATGTTCTGCCATCAGAGTGCAGCACTAGCCCCTTTAGTAAACCATAGAGTAACTTATACATACTGTGCCTTTAACAGTTTTTTGACAAGTTTTCAGACATAATAAAATATGACATTGATGCATCAATGCATACCGGGAAACGCGAATCCGAAATTTCGCTATCTGCCTCTTTATCGCTCGAATACTCGAGTGACAGAGATGTTAGATAACGAAATTTCTATTTTGTTTCGCGATAGACCCTCAGATTTTGGTAGTGGCGCCCCCTACGCAGTTTCGCGTAATATTCCCTATTGGCGACACATTGCCCGTAAACAATTTATTTCAGCGTAAGGCGAAACATTGTAGGCAACTAAACAATTAAAGTTACATATAGTAATTCTTTAAGATGAGTAAATTATTTATTACTATCCCATGAAATAAAACTATGAAAACGGATTATATCGCATATATTGAATTTATAATACATCCCGACGTTTCGAACCCTTTACATCGTTCGTGGTCAACGGTGGTGGTTCATGAGTAACTATCGCGGTAACCGAAGACAATATTATTTATTATTATATTTTTTCCTAGTGTTGTGGCGAAAAGCTGAAATTGAAAACCTCATCATTACATTTCTTTGGAACATTACTTAAAACTCTGTGTTAAATCAATTGAATCAATTGTTTCATACGCCTACGAATAATTGAAACATTTTTTCTGAATTCTTGTTTTAACGACCAGTCTGGCCTAGTGGGTAGTGGCCCTGCCTGTGAAGCCGATGGTCCTGGGGTCGAATCCCGGTAAGGGCATTTGTTTGTGTGATGAGCACAGATATTTGTTCCTGAGTCATGGGTGTTTTCTATGTATTTAAGTATTTATATATTATATATATCGTTGTCTGAGTACCCATAACACAAGCCTCCTTGGGCTTACCGTGGGACTTATTCAATCTGCGTAAGAATGTCCTATAATATTTATTTATTATTATTATTTATTATTTATTTATTTGTTTGGATGTATTATCTCAAAAAAAAACAGCCGTGAAATGTTAAACATGCTGCGGCTAAATTATAGCTTGTGAATTAAATGTACAAAAAAAATGTATGTAGTTATTTTTGCTAATTAGACAGTGTGATTAAAATTTAGCATGTATAAAATTTGATATCTAAATGATATCATTCGCCCTTGCGTTTCGCTCGCGCCTAGCATGTACGGACAAGTACGAGCGAAATGTGCACGCGAATAATAAATAAAATACAAAATTTTGAAATCTTTTTTATGTTAAAGTGTACGTTCGAATTATCGAATTAGCCTCCTTTACACTGGTTCTCCAAGACCGCGCCTCGCCCGCGCGTTCGGAACGCCATGCGCCGTCGGCGCCGGTGCACGCAATGTCGCGATTCAGCGGAGATCGTTCGATATTTTTAATCGAAAGTGAAACATTGTTATTGTTATGAAACTTGGGATAATCTGATAATTCCATGTTAATTATTGTTGGTCTAATTAAGTTTTAATGTTAGCTTTACTTACTACAAGGCTTTCTTTTTACTTTTTCATTGGATCTAAAGTCCGTTTAAGCTAACTGCAACGAGTTTGGCGTGTTAAAATATGGCAAAAGTCATATTTTCACGGGTAAAAATAGATTTATTTAATTTAATTTAGATGTGCCTGCGTTGTCTTTGGTCTGAGTATTTTTTGAAGAGGAAGATCACCAAAAATAATACAACATATGCTAGGTCTCTACATTCCATTATTTTTTATCAAAATCGGACATTTAGCTGTAAAACGGTAATTAAACTAATTAAGTAGGTATATATGTATATAAACATAATAAAGAGATAAGTTTTATTCGAATAAAAACCTGCCAAGTGCGAGTCGGTCTCGCGTTCCAAGGGTTCCGTACATTACACAATTTAAACAAAGTATTTTTTATGTGAAATGTCTTTAAAGCGTACTCCCATCTTAAAGGCCGGCAACGCACTTACAACCCCTCTGGTGTTGCGGGTGTCCATGGGCGGCGATAATCGCTTACCATCAGGTGATCCGTCTGCTCGTTTGCCTCCTATTTCATAAAAAAAAAAAAAAAACAACCCGTAGGGGTAGGATCAAAAACTAAGTAATTAAGTCCGACTCACGCTTGACTGCACATTTCTAATAGGTTTTCCTGTGATCTATAGGTAAAGATCTATTTTGTGTATTTTTTTTTCTAATTTTTTGACTCATTAGTTTTGGAGATAAGGGGGGGGGGGGGGAATGGTCATTTTTTTCCTATTTTCTTAAATAACTTCTAAACTTTTTATCTTAAAATTATAAGAAAATATATATTTGAGATTCTCACAATGAGCTTTTTCATTTGATATATAACACGATACAGTTTGAAAAACTTTGTTTTTTAATTTTCTCATTTACCCCCCAAAAGTGGCCTCCGTGTTTAAAATTCATTTGTTTACGTTACATGTCTTTGGGTCACAAACTTACATATGTCTACCAAATTTCAACTTAATTGGTCCAGTAGTTTCGGAAAAAAATAGGCTGTGACAGACGGACAGACAGACGCGAGACGCACGAGTGATCCTATAAGGGTTCCGTTTTATCCTTTTGAGGTATGGAACCCTAAAAAAGACCGTAAATATTTACTTTAAGCTAAAACCTTTTAAGTTTGGTCTAACAAACATTTTTTAAAGTACAATTATACTAATCTCAATATTAAAGTAAGTGCCATCGAGCTGATCTTATTATGGAGCCAGAATGTGGATTGTGGACATTAGAACTCTTCTGAAGCGATTAGGAGAACCCTTAGTATGTCAGCGAATTAAGAACTATAGAACATATTTCTGAGTAAGTTATATGCACCCATATTTTTACACTTGACTGTACAATACTTTAGGGTCACACGAACATAGATTTTTTTAATTATGTGATAGTCAGCAAACGAGCAGACGAGCCGCCTGATGGGAAGCGCTCATCGTCGCCCATGGACATAAGCAACATCACAGGAGCCACTTAAGCGTTGCCGACCCTTGAGAACCCTAAATACCAGCTTCTTGAAAAATGTCAGGTCGTAGCGCAAAGGAAATACCTCAGGAGGCAACTCATTCCACATTCTGCACGTTCTGGGAAGAAACGAGCGAGATGCCCGCTTATTCTTGGTGTGCCATGTATCTAAGAAGTGAGGATGAGCTTTGCTCCTTTGGCGGTACCCAAATCCACGCCACAAAATCCAAGCTACGCCATAAAATTAAAGTTAAGCTCTTATTTTAAAAGGACATTGTGAAATATGTATTACTGAAATTACTTACTATTCGATTTAGCTATTATGTAATAATATTTTATGGAAACCAAATTCACTGTGAATTTTGTTATCGTGATTTCGTTCTCGAGAGAATTTGCAATTTTTAACGTTAACACTTATTTTTCGTTTAGACATTCCTAGAATGTGTTCAACTATGATAGTTCAACTACCTGTTCTACACAATCAATACAAAGACTAGCAAGTTTAATCGAAAATATCGGTTCACGACGCACATTTGGTTTTCTCAAAAGGATCAAAAACAATGACCTAAGAGGCAAACCCTTTTTATTAACAATTAAAAATTTGTTAGATACTCCACGTGCGCGTTAGTTCCACGAAAATTATGACGGTTAAGAATTAATTACCTACACAGGACTCTCGCTCATAGGAATAAGTTAGCCTTTGTACAGTCGCCATCAGATATATCGGAGCAGCCAAGGTGCTTACAAATATCTGAGCACGCCTCTATTGTCAACGCGTTAGAGTGCGTGTTCAGATATTTTTGAGCACCTCGGCCGCTCAATATATCTGATGACGACTGTACTACACTATTATATATTATGTATCATCTGCTGTAACCTGCTTACAACTTACAACATTCGAATTCGAAAAAGTAAACATTTAAAAAATCATCTACTTATATTGTTATTATCTACCTAAGAAATGGCGCCTGTTGTCTGCCTCTACATTTAATCAACTGTTCTTTACATTTGTATGCTTTTACTGAGGTGTGCCGTGTGCCAATAAAGCCAGTATTCTATCTATCTATCTATCTAAGAAGTGGTGCCTAATGTAGTTGCAGTAGCTAGCCTAAATCACAATCAGGTTTTAACAAATTTCCAAACCAAATTACTTAGATAATCGACCAGACTTAACGACGCCAATTAAGCGTGACAACTAATTACAAAAGAAATGATACTATTTGTATCTAAAAGTTTTTTCATCACACCAGCTGGTAAAGGCTCTCTTGATTGTTCAAAGACTGTTAAGAAAGTTGCATTTTATTCACATGTGAGGCAAAGTAATCAAATGCAAATTTTGAGTTATTTTCTTATGCTTGCCGGTAGAAATGATGATTCTGAATGAATGAATTAATGTTATTAATTTTGAATCGATTTGCTTTGATTTTGTTTGATAATTTACAGTTAGTATTTTCCTTGTGTAGGTGTGAAAAATATTTGGCTTTTCAAAAGGGTTCCGTCGCCAAAAAAGTTTGAGAACCGCTGGAATAGAGGTTTAAATGTCAGTTTGATAACACTTTTACCTACCGAGTGAAACTACTAATGCATTAAAAAACCGGCCAAGTGCGAGTCGGACTCACGCACGAAGGGTTCCGTACCATTACGCAAAAAACTGCAAAAAATCACGTTTGTTGTATGGGAGCCCCACTTAAATATTTATTGTATTCTGTTTTTAGTATTTGTTGTTATAGCGGCAACAGAAATACATCATCTGTGAAAATTTCTTATATAGAAGGCTTACCTAACAGAGAATTAAATAAAAGAAAGCGATTAAAATGGCGTGTTGGCCAGTTGGCAATATGTATATTTAATTTATATCGTTCAATTCCATATCCGTATAAGAAATGACCTGTTAGAAAAAGCATTTTTACTTGACTCAACAGACCACGACAAGATTCCTAACTTTGGTTTTTCAGCTCAATCAAACCGGTAAACTTCATCAAATAGTCCGACGTGAAATTTGTATGGGATATTTAAATATAAAATAGTAGTGGCTTAAGTATAAAAATTCTTATAAGTGGTTTAAATAAATAAGTGTGTGTGTGTTAATATTTATTTATTTTTTATTTTATTTTAAATTTTCATAAAACGTAAAGATGAGGTAGAAGCATTGTTTATCTTATTGTTTATTATGAGCTTACGAAATAGGTAGGTAATTATCAGGACTTAAAATACAAACATAATCATAACATATAATTCGCAATTGCAATCTATTAACTTTCGCATTCAATTTAAAGTAATTTAAACAATAATATTCATGTAACCACTTTCCCTATCCATATAAAGTACGTAACAATATGAGTCACAGCACACATCAGCTTGTATAAAAATACGTCATGTTTTCTCATAGGTACTTGGACTCCAAATAACTGGTATGGTACCTTAATCCACCCATCTATATTCCAAAATCTGCCAACTATAGTCAAAAACTAACTGAATATCTTCGTTTAGGTGCCATTGTTATGTTCTGACTCAGTTGAGACAAAATATTTTCATAAATGAGAGAAAAGATCCAGATAAAACCAAAAAAATTGACATTGTCTAATAAACACTTAACTTGAGAAGAGTAGTGGACTATATGGGGTTTTACGATATCTATTCTGGTATAATAGACAGGATAAATATTAATATATGTACATATAAATATGTTATTGCAATCGGAAATATTACTGCAATGTTCTGCCGCCAGAGTGCAGCCCTAGTGCACATCCTAAACCATAGAGTAACATACAAGTTTTCAGTATGACAATGATGCGATATCTGCCTCTATCGATCCAATATGCAGGAGTGATAGAGAGGCATAAACCGAATTTTCGATTTTCGTGTTTCGCGGCAGACTCGGTGGTTATGTTCGTGACGCCCTCTACGCAGAGTTTTGCGTAATATTCCCTATTGGGTAGCTTTTAATCCCGGGCGAGCTTTGTTCTGCACCCCCAGACATGTACTTACATATTAGTACTAGGTCGATATATCGACCCGGTGTCGTGTAGGTACTTACCTTTCATGTAGGTAGTTAGTTACTTGATAGAACATATGTATATAGACATTAATTATAGTATTTAAGTATAAACGTTGCTCTTATGTATGTGAAAATTAATACAAATTGATAGGGAAATTCTATTTTATTTTGGGTAAAGATTTTTAATGACTTTTATACGATGTGTTTTTTTTGTGCAATAAAGAAAGAAATAAATAAACAATCAGTCAGGCTTTTGATTTAATGTAGTACCGGTTATAAAAGAAATTGTAGAACTAGGTATATTTTGTACCTATGTGTTTTTGTTTAACATAAATCTTCAAGCGTGCGTACACTGCGTACTGAGTTGCCAGTCTCTTTTAAATTTCTAAGCGCCCGGTTTAAACAGAAATGTCATACTATTAAGGCGAGGTATTCTCAGGTCGTTTAGTGGTATTTTCGATTCAAGGTGAATATTTATTTAGAAACAACAATAGTTACAAAACATATTTCGCCTGATGGAAAATTAAATTTTAAAATGTTACGAACCATATTGCCTTAAGTTTACATGCGAGTAGTTCAAAAGTGAAACTATGTAAGTAGGTACTAAACTTAGAAAAAAAAAGTTCAAAAATAATTTCCAACTTTCATAACGCGAATGTCTCAACTTTTGACCGCGTACTTCCCAGACAAAAGTAACTTAAGAAGTTAAACATTATGACCCACCTTGTGCTAGAATCGGCGCAAGCACGCACCAAACAACGCAAAGCACCAACATGTTGCAAACTATACACACAGCATTTCACACACACACAAAAACGTTAATTTTAAAAAGAGTCGTGTTATTCCGCGCGCGTGCGCGTTGTGCCAGCGCCGGGGTCGAACGCGGTCTGCGCCATGCGCCCCACTGCTGCCTTTCACCGCCGTCTGTGGGGAGGATTGGCAAGGCTGCAGCGAGTGACATTCATAGCGATACGGAAATAAGTGATATAGCGATATGACAAGGTATAAGTGGAGCAACGGTGGCGATAAAATTGATGTGATGTAATGCGTTAAAATGTAAGAAAAGTGTCTATTTTACTTTTATTTAACTTACAATGTTTGTATGTAAATAATTATGTATATGTAACTAATTGTGTTCACCAACACGATATGGGGAGATTAGGCGAAGCTGCCGATTGACATTCGACCGCGCCGCTATATCATATCGCGATATGGTAACGATATAACAGCGATATAACAAGGTATAAGTAGAGCAGCGGTGGCGATACATGAATTGAGATGAATGCATTATTTAAAATATTGTAGGAAAAAATTATGTGAGTATGTCACATTATACATACTCGTGCACATAATAATACATTTATTAACTACCTCGGTACAAGACTATTCTTAAGGCCCCGTAGGTTCGTGTTCTCTTACACTCACTGAGCGTGCTTAGGAACGCGGATATCATGTTTTTGAATTTCAATAAGTTCAAAGACAAAGAAATCGATGAGTTCCCCTCAAAATAAATCTGCACATTTTTATAATAAGCCAGTCAAATTACCTAGATTCAAAAAAAGCGTACTGAGGAATTAATTCCCAGCAAGCTGGAAATCATTTTAATACCTGCATTTGGTCTTAAATGCGTATAATATATTGCTCCATCCCAGGAGGTGTGAATAAATTTTGGGAGCCTTGGGAGATACATTTTACCTTGGATTGACAAAACCACTCGATGTAGAAGGAACCCACCATCAACTACAATGTCACTACCAGCAAGGTCGTTGTGGATCAGACACTGGTGAAAAAAAAGTTCGGATTTTAACACGATTATTCAAAACAGAAATTTAAAATGGCGACCATTTTTTACAATCTTTGATGACGAATTCATATTAAAGTACCTTCCGAATCCTCAGATGTCAACTTTTATCATGATTACAGCAAATTTTCCATCGGACGTACTGTTTATGAGCTATGTACAAGCAAAAAACTGAAAAAGAGCAAAAATTTCTCCAAAACTCCTGGAATGGAGCAAACTTGGATTACACTAATTTTGAACCAAATGAAGGTAGGTATTACGATTTCCAGCTTGCTGGGAATTAATTCCTGGAAAAAAATATAATTTGGCCTAGAAGCAATTTTTATATTTTTAACTTTAGTGCATCGATTAGCACATAAAAAGCAGGCCTTCTGACTACGTAGGAAATTTGGCACTACAACTTTCCATCCTAGGTCGTAGATTCAGGGGAAGACCCAGAACAAGATGGAAGAATGTAGTGCTAAAGAACATGAGTGAACGAGAAAGAACGTTAAGTCCCCGGCAAGCTCGGTTCTCCATACAAACGTAGTTACTCTCTCATTTTAAAACGACTACCTAGATTGCTCTGAAACGTTGTACCAAAGATAGATATAACTCCGTAATAGATGGATAAAGTCTAAGGAAAAAACGTGCCTCGAAAATCAAGAAAATTTGATTCTCGTTCAGAGGGCGCTACTGGTTTTGGCCTACAGTCGTATAGATGGCGTTGACGGTTTCGTTTGTTATTTAACAATTTTAACGCATATCAGTGAAAGAACATGGGTCAAAATCATAAAAATAATTAATGCAAATAATAAAAATCATTTATCTATATTTAAATACATTCTATCGTATTTTTATAAATCTTCATTTTTAGTTTTAAAGTGTGTCGACAGATGGCAGTGAATTTACTGGGGTTACAAAATTTACTATGACAGTAACGCTCTAGTATCAGTTACTCTATGGTTGTACTTACAATAAGATAAGGTATATCTAGGTCTGTAATTAGTTTATGTAGCTTACCATTGTAAAAAAATACAGCGAATTTAAGTTTTTCATACAAAACTTGTTTTTGCTCTATATTTCGTTTGTTTTATAAACTGGAGCTATATCAACCAATTACAGACCTAGATATACCTCATGTCATTGTATATGCAAAGTTTCCTTACAATCCAACACGTAGTTTTAAAATGAGAACGAAACTCCGTTTGTATGGGAAGGCGAAATTCGGCCAAGCTTGCCGGATAC
This sequence comes from Cydia strobilella, assembly GCF_947568885.1. Taxonomy (NCBI): domain Eukaryota; kingdom Metazoa; phylum Arthropoda; class Insecta; order Lepidoptera; family Tortricidae; genus Cydia; species Cydia strobilella. The sequence continues at coordinate 5,595,392 of NC_086068.1, read as the reverse complement.
TTAAGATTGCTGATTAAATTTTTGGTATCCGTATTGTGATTTAAATAAAAAATCGAATCGTTCGATTTTTCAAACACTCCGCGCTCTGAACCTACGGCACCTTAAAGGAAGCTCCAAAAAATATTAATGTTTTTTCGTCTTTTTTCACCTTTTACTTTATAGGTATGAAATTAGTTAAGTAAATCGCACAGGGTTCTGTATTTACAATTATAATAATTAATAATATATAATTATAAGTTGCATTCTCATTATCTAATGGGGTCTGTAGACGAGCCACATTTTCACTGCAATATGTGGCCGGCAACTATTGGTGTCTTTCTCTAACATGTGAGTAAGAGAGGGACACCAATAGTTGCCGGCCACATATTGCAGTGAAAATGTGGCTCGTCTACATGCCCCTTAAGGGTTATATTCCACCCAATTTCTTCGTCCAATGTGTATTGTGTCTCACATTTTGCTTAATGAGAGAGTGAGACGCAATGACATTAGATAAACAAATTGGACAGATGGAATACCACCCTATGATAAGTGATAAAGCCCGGTTCACATTTGTCTGACGTGTCGTGTTGTGTTGTGTTGTGAAGCATATCGGTTTCATACATTTAATATGGTTGCGTTCACATTTGTCTGATGCACGCGACAAATGTGAACCGGGCTTTATTCTATCGACATGGTTTGGGTTCTTCTAAAATAAATCAAGTTATAGAGGCAAAATCAACGAAACGTGTTTTTTTCTTCTTCGAGTTAATATTAAATAATTTCATCTAGACCAGGTATTTTCAAAATGTTGTATGACGTGATGTTGTGCAGCACTTGACAAATTATCTGATGTAAACTCTTTGTTCTTGGTAATGGTTTTTTAGTAGTGCGTTTGGTATAGAGATCAGAATAGTCATCTCCTGGCCCCCCCCCATAATAGTCTTGTGAACCGCCTCCGTCTCCGTAGCTTCCGCCTCCGTAGCTTCCGCCTCCGTCTCCGTAGCTTCCGCCTCCGTCGCCTCCGTCTCCGTAGCTTCCGCCTACGTCGCCTCCGCCTCCGTCCTCTCCTACTCCGTCGCCTCCGCCTCCGCCGCCCCCGCCTCCGTCGCCACCTACTCCGTCGCCTCCTCCTCCGTCGCCTTCGCCTCCGTCGTCTCCGTCTTGATCGTCGCCGTAATCATATTGTCGTCTTTCTGCTTCTTTTTTAACATCAGCTACATCACTTTGTTGTTTGTCTCGATAATCTTTATCTCCTGGTTTCGGTGGCTGTGTTGTAAACATAATCTTATTCTTAATGTCATTTGGAGATACTAATTTTTTTAAATATGAGTAATGCTTACGTTTTTTTGGAGGTTTTTGGGGTTTGGTTACCTGGACATGTTGAGTAACGTTGTTTTTTTTGCGACTTTTTATTATTTTTTTCATTCTCAGTCTCGCAAATTTTCTTGATAGTGCTCCTCTGGTCCCGTTATTTTTAGATGACCTAACTCTTACTCTGGTTCCATTGATGGTTGTAGTGATAGAGCTGGCTCGATGTCTCGGTCGCTTCGGCTCTTGTGTTTCTGGCACCTGTCTATCATTTGAAATGATTTTAGTCGCATTTAGTTTTTTACTAGTTTTCTTTAACTCCACACTTAAAATCAAAAGCACCAATAATAATATAAATACAAGTAATATGTTATTCATTATTTTACTTTTGAACAATCGTTCCTTACTGCTTAGCATGGCGATTCCAAATGAACAATAACTCGAATATTCGTTTATAACAATGTGTTTGTGTAAACGTATACAGGATGCGATTTTTTGTTTAATTGTTGTAACGTTATCACTGTTTCTCGTTTTCGCTTATGCAAACATGTTGCCGATTAAAAAAATGATTATAAAATAAAAGTCACTCCCTATCATCTACGCAGGGCGGACACGCTATACATCAAAAATCACTTGCGTTTCTATGTGTGAACGGCACGTCTGTACACGCGACATGCGTCATTGTGTGAGTAAGTTGATATCGGTAACATTTGATCACTAGTATGGTGCATTTTTGATAGCACACGCAGTGCAAATGTTATTTTAAACGTCAAACTTCTATGAAATTATGACGTATAAATAACACATGCACTGCGGTGTGCTATCAAAATCGCTGCAGACTTTTCTTGGTCTAAACTCTAGGTATGTTTATGAGTTATGAGTCTGACCGGCGCCATCTCGATTTATTCGGCGCCCGAATAGGGATCACTAATGTATATCGATACCTACAGTAATTTAGGAAACAAAACGATAATTGGCATTTAAAAATCACGGTAGCTAATTTTTTGTACAGTTTTTCAGAATTGCGTAAATAATATATTTTATATTTACTTAGAATTTCAAATTCCGTTCTGACTTCTGACCATTGGAGGAACACCTTGTATACGGGGAGTACATGCACGTATTTTGTGAATTGTATTGCATGTTTTGAGAATATAATGAGAAAATTGTTATATTATTATGAGATACTGATACAACAGTATCTACAATAATACAATAATCATCCAACGGCATCCCCCATTGAAGTCGGTTATTTTTCTTAAAAATTATCAAAACAAAGTTATGCACGGAACACTAAAAATGAAATTTTGAATGCCTTACTTCAAATTAGTTTGGGAATAACTAGGTATCCGGTACGATGAGTGAAGATGACATGTAAAGGAATTTCAAACGGCTTTAGTTAGACCAAGAAAAGTCTGCAGCCCTCTATAAGTAGTTTTTAAAAATCTGTATGTGACAACACCACAGGAAATGGATTCAATGGTGTTGTTACTTTTGAAATTTTCTACTATGTTTACCGTCTATGAAAGATGTAAGCTGCGCATTGTGATTAAATAAATTTAATTCCAACAATTAACCCCTGGGTGTGCAAGTTAAACGAACTCGCACTTGACCGGTTTTTTTAAAATATTAAACCAGGAACCAATCCGCATTGACTCTCACAAAACAAATGAAACGATACTGTAATGAGGAACCATGTGATATGGATCTTTTCGAATAAATATAATGTTAAATTAGCAAGTAACTTATATTTGTACTTTTGTGAATGGGTAATTAATTAATACTCCATCGTGAAAAAAACACAAGACATTTTATTTAGCAAAACATAAACTATAACTATAAAGCGAGGTTTAGACTAGCAAGAACTTGCATGCAATTTTCATTACATTGCGGTAAATTGTATGCAAGTCATTGGTAGTCTAAACCTCGCTAAACACTGACAGAACTGTCAATAAGGCCATAGACTAACTCTATACATAAACAAGAAGTATTTATTGTTGCCACATGCCACAGTAACCATACAACATGGAACTTTTTAAAGTACATATTATGAAACCATACAATAATGTGGTTTCTTTGTAGGGGATGTAAGGTGCATTTGTAAAGCCTTCCTGTAAAGCATAATTAACTCAATTTTTGATGAGTCGATTGGTTCCCTTTTGTATAAGTACGTCCAAGTAATCTACAGCTTCATGTATTTTTGTACAAATTACTTTCACAAGGGATTTTGGTTTTCCGGTTTTAATTTCTGGTGCAGGAGAGGTCGATCTGTATCCCCGAGCATTATCATTATCATCGTCATATCCGGGTCTATTTCTTTTTCCCGAGTCGGTAATCTTGTGTGTGTCATATTTTATAAGTACTGGTTCTTCTGTATCTAACACAGGAAATGTTTCACTGGTTTCTTCTTGACCTGAATCGGTTCCAGTCGCATCTGTAGTATAATTATAGGTAGATTCAAGCGCTTTAGATTCGGCGGATTTTTTAGAGCGTTCGTAATTTGATATTTGACTGCCGTTTACTGACTGTGTATTGCCAAGTAGATTAGGGACTTGTTGGAGAGCAGGCAATATTCTACGCTTTGGGTCGATTTTAAGGAAAGGAAGAGCGTGTAACAGTTGCGGAAGTTGAATCGCTTTCGTTTGTTTTGTTTTAATGAACCGTTTTTCGATTATATTTGGAACATTGGCTGGCTTATATCTTTTGCCAGAATTATTTTTTGTTGATAGTGATTGTTTCTTATTTGATTTTCTTTCGTGTTCACGTGTAGATTTTGGTGCTCGTGTTATTTTCTTCTTTTTCAAGAAAAGTAGATTTAGTTTTGGCAAAGGTGGCCCTGGTGCCAATTCAGTATTTTTTATAGCCGTTAAATCGCCCGCGGAAGCTTCTGGTTTAGTTTTGCAGCCTGGTGAATCCTTTTTACACGAAGATGGCGCTTGTGCTGGTCTGCTCATTTTCCAATTAGGGAAATCCTGATCCGATGGAGGGGTTCGTGTCGGTGTAACTATTTTCCAGCTATATCCGTCTCTTATCAAAATCGGTAGTGCCTTAGTGACTGGTATTGAGCGTTTACTCTCTATTTTTTCCAGTTCAATAGATAAAATCAAAGCCATCACTACTAATATTATATTCATTTTATTATTAATCATTTTTTGATCCGCCTAGACAACAAGCTGCGAATGATGTTGAGCAGGCACTGTGTCACAGAATGGTTAAGAGTTGTAGGTAACTGTTTTGACTATACTTTTATGGGAGAATGCTCACGGTTGCCATTCATATAGAGTGATTCGTGTAACGATACCTAGGCATTGTAATATGTACTTTTAATTGTCAATAAAATAATCCTGCATTTGTCATGTCGACACAAGCAAAGCTTGTAATCATACAGATCAGATATCAATCTGTAATGGGTCTGTGAATGAAGTTGCAATTACCTATACTTATTTATATCAAAATCTCAACAATACCCCTGTCCCCGTAGCCCGTACCAAGGGCCTGACACTCTTTGATAGAGAAAGATTGCGATTCCTATAAGAGGAAAGAGAAAATAGTGCCAAGCTTTGTCTTTATCACCGGCCGGGCATTTTTCATAGTCCGGTTATGGCATCACAGCAAGGAGGCGATGGTGAAATACCGAAATTTATAAGAGTGAAAGAGAAAAAGGATTATACTACCATACATGAAACTGTCAATACATGAATATGTCTTTCTCTTACCCCTGGTCGCTCGGTTTCATGTCTATAACTACTTGTATATACTTGTCTATGCCTCGTACCATGAGTCACTGACAGTGTCAAATCTGACATATACGCTAACGTCTACATAATTTACTCATACTGGCTATATCTATACATCTCGCTCGCACTAATAAGCAAGTACGAGCGAGATGCGTAGTGAGACTAGTGAGTAAGTTAGTCAAACTTTTGGTAGCAACCGTAGTGTAAATTTCATTCGATACTCGATAGCGTGACGTGACGTACGGCGTTTGCGTTAAGTGTCATTTTGTATGGGATTTTGAGTTTCCAAAACGTCCCGCTTGGCGCGCTGTTCAAAATTCATACAAAAACAGACATAACGCAAACCGTACGCGTCACGCTATCGAATGAAATTTACAGGGGTTCAGAAAAGGGTGGGACATTTGTGACTTTATTCTTTAACTCAGAATAAAACGATTAACCAGAAAACTCAGAAATAATTTACAACCTTTCCAATAATTGCCCACTACCATGCACTAACAAATTGTGTCAAATACATTACAAATTGATAAAACCGGCCAAGTGCGAGTCGCACTCTCCCACCGAGGGTTCCGTACAAAGTTAACCATTTTTTTACAAATTTACAGTTCTAAAATTTTTCCCTGTATTTGTAGCGTAAGTCAATATTACTTGCCAAATTTCATAGTTCTAGCTCAACGGGAAGTATTCTATACATTTTGATTCCCTTGAGAGTGTCAAAATTTAAGTTTATTGCGTCATAAACGGCCGTATCTTTTTTTTTACGTTAACTTAGAAGTTTGATTTTTAAGGGCCTGAGTATATAGTTTTAATTTCAACTCGATACCTCCACGCGTTTGGGAGATAAAGGGTCTTGGCAGACAGACGGACGGACAGACGGACAGACAACAAAGTGATCCTATAAGGGTTCCGTTTGTTTTCCTTTTGAGGTACGGAACTCTAAACAAGGTGCCCAAAAATTGCACATTTCGGGGCAGTCCAGACTTATGGAATATCTTCTAAGCCTGTGTGAAATTCTGGTCCATAATAAATTCCCCAAATTAATATTTAATAATTTGAGAATATATATATTATTATTAATTGCAAGCATTGGCAATTTCATTCACGCTAGCATTGTGCTGCCCCAATATTACAGGGTTCTATGTTACATTTTCAAGATAGTTGAAATTCGACTTAATGTCACTATAATAAAGTTCAAATTTCAGTTCATAAAAGTGAAACATAGAACCCTGTAATATCGGGGCAGCGATTGGTAAATTGATAATTTGATATCGTACCTACTGGACACAAAAAAAACATCCCATATCTTTAATAATTTCACTATATCAAATATAATGCAAATAGCACAGTTTGTTATGAGATCTAAGTTCAAATTGATACCGAACCGACTGCACGACTCCTATCCTCCGGTCCTATCCTATCGGTTCGTTCTAGGAAGGTTGCCGCGATTCGTAAGTTTCGGGCTACTATCTCTTTCACTCTTATTATGACTTCATTGGAATGAAAGAGAAAGATACCCGCTTTGCGAACTTCGGTGTTCACGGTACAACTCACGAACGCGAAGCGCCCACGGCCCACGGCGTTCGCAACGAGAACGCCCACGGAGGACACTTCTATAGGTACCAAAGGATTGATTCACCCCGCGCCGCATCGCTTCGCTTCGCGTTCGCGTGTTGTTCGCCTACGTACTACGCTGCGTAAGCACCAGTTGGGCGACACTGGACCTTTCGGGCGCTCTCGTTCGGCTCAGCGTCGCAACGAGCAATTATTAGGGTTGGCAAAACTTAACGTGTCTTTGCGTCACAACCATAGATAAGATAATGTGTGTCGTTTGCTCTTATATTAGGTATATAGTCAGTGACGTTGCTTAACGTTGACAGCGCGCAAACTTGACAACCCTAAATAGCCGAATGAGATAGTGCCATAATTTACAAAGGGACCTGAATCGCTGTCAAACTTCGGTTTTGTAGGAAGTATCGTTTCTGTACGGTAGTACTATTATTTATTCAGTGCAGCACTGAAAGCCTGCATGAACTATAGGGGGCAGCACAGGAGCCGTCAAAATTTGGCGCGAGGCGTAAATGTGAAGTTTATGCTTTCGATGTAGCCCACAAGATAGAATAGAACCTAAATGCACAAGTAAACGTACGAGAACAGTAGATGATAGCATTTGTTCTGGCAATGCACATGTTTATGAATCAGATTCAGGCCACAAGATGGCAGACCCTCCAAGTCCTCCAACGCGCACGGTCACTATACACGGTGGCTAAAAAATAACTGCATTCCCGTTGCCAGACAGGTTTTGGGATTATACTGAGCAACTTTTACTATGTGACCAACCCCGAAATTCCGAAAAAAAATTTGACTGTTTCATACAACTTGGCTGGTCCATTTTCTATGGGAAAGCAAATTTTTCGTGGTTGGTCCCATAGTAAAAGTTGCTCAGTATAATCCCAAAACCTCCCTGGCAACGTGAATGCACTTATTTTTTAACCAATCTGTATATTTTACATGCATCGTAGTCTGAGGATCAATCAATAGCATTAGTTGTAATCTAGCGGAGCGGAGAATGGATTTTGAATACAACAATTTTGTACTAAGACTCTTACATACCAAATTTCAGCTTCCTAGGATTTCAGGAAGTACCCTAAAGGTTTTGATGATCATCAGTGAGTCAGTGTGACGAAATCGGTTTTTTTTTAGATATGAATAAAATCTAAAGTATAAGAGCGATGTAATTGAAATTTTTTATGCTTAATAAGTTCATTAATGATATCATATTCCGAGAATTTTGTTTATCTAGTATAATCCACACCCAAGTTATGAGGGTTCAAAAATACGACGAAGCGCTTTGAGAAAAGGTAGGTAGTGCCCCCGAGCTTCGCCTTTGCAGTGACAAAATATAAAAAGTGCTACTGTAAACGTTATAAGTGAGGATTTGTTTATGGTGGCAGTTCCACACACTGTCACCCTAAAGTCTGTGCAGTTGCTTGGTTGGTGACTATCATATCTACCTTTCGAGTGTTTTCACATTGTCCGTTCCGTTACCAAAGAAGCGTAATGTGGATAAAGGTGTGCTTTCCATAGAAAACGAAGCACCGGAAGCTCCGGCCCGGCCCCGGCCCGGTCTAGCGTGAGTCAACCTTAAGGGTCCCCGCAAGCTCGGTTCTCCATAGAAAAGTAGTTATATACGCTCTCATTTTAAAACGACTAGCTAGTTTGCTCTGAAACTTTGTACTTACAATAGGATAAGGTATATCTAGATCTGTAATTAGTTTTTGTAGTTTCAGATACAATAGTAAAAAAATACAGCGAATTTAAATTTTTCATACAACATTTGTTTTTGCTTTATTTCGTTTGTTTTATATACTAAAGCTATATAAACTAATTAAAGACCTAGATATACCTCATGTCATTGTATGTGCAAAGTTTCATTACAATCCAAGACGTAGTTTTAAAATTAGAACGAAACTGTTTGTATGGAAAGGTGAAATTCGGCCGAACTTGCCGGGGACTCTTAAAATGGCTTAATGTATGACACTAAGTGCTGTCTTTGTCCAAGAGTCCAATATGGGATCGGACAATGTCAAAACGTTCTACTCAACCTTGTAAAATGTATTATTTATTACGTCCCACAGGTAAAGGTAAGCATCTCATGGCGGTTGGCGCTTACGCTATTATTATCGCCGCTCCAATACTATTGCGGTGCTATGCGACGTAAGCGCCAGCCGCCATAAGGTACCTTTTCCCGTGGAACGTCAAATTTTATTTTATATCTTCATTATTTTATGAAGAAACTCGCAAAACGCGCACTTTGCAGTCGTTATCCTTTGCGTTGTCATTGTCGTGGTTGTATTTTTACCTTTATTACTTTGTTTTTTACTATATCTTGTCACATTGTATCTTCTATTGGTACTCGTTTTTATTATATTTTGATCCTTAGTGCCATTTATCGGTGTTTTTCGTTCTTTTTCAAGTGTCTTTGTCGATCCTTCGTCACATTGCACTTTCACATTTAAAAAGACTGTTAAGACCAGTAAAAATATAGTAATCTTGCGCATTATCGAAGATTTGTTATTATATCTATATTATCACGTCGGTGTGCTTGATAGTAAGCCTTTTATTATTAATAATGACTTTTTTTTATACTATAGGAGGCAAACAGCCGTATTCTTTGATTTCAAAAAGGCGTTCGATACTTTGGAATCGAATGCCTTATTGAAGGCCATGCACGAGTGCGGAGTGAGCGAGCCGCTGAACCCATGGTTCCGCGACTATCTCACCTCGCGCTCCTACAAGGTCAGGGTTGGGAACTGTAAAAAAAAAAAGGCAGACAAATATCCTGATGGTAATAAATTACCGTCGCACATGGACATCTGTAACGCCAGTGGAGTTGCAAATGCGTTGCCTGTCTTTAAGATGGGAGTACGCTCTTTCCTTGAAGGTTTGAAGGCCGGAAATACAGCAGGTGACAGTTGGTTTTGCTGTTCGAAGCAGGAAGTTTCTGGAGAAACGCACAGTCGAGTAGTTAAATTAAATGCGTCTTTCTTGAAGTCTTGCTAGTTATATATTGACTACTGAGTTTTCTTGATCTAAAAAATCATGTTAGTTACTAGTCTAGTAGCTGGATTTCTTAGACTCATACAGGGTGATAACTTATGGATTGCAAAAAAAACGAAGTCACATTGTATTTTGATTATTTATTTAAAAGTTAAGATTTTCCAGTCGGCTTCAAAAATTGCTGAGCGTGGTGTTTAGGTACCTATATTATTTTATTGCGAGTAAAGTGTATTACTCTATTAATGATTTCTTCGTAGATAGCTTTATTATGTTATGCTTTATTAGCATACCTAGTTCTATTTAAATCATTGAATACGATGTGACTTTTTGTGCTTTATTGCATGACATAGGTATGTAAATAATTTATAAATCTTAGTTTAAGAAAACGTTTATTACCCTTTTAGGGTCCATGAGTTGTATAAATGCTGTAACAATTGTTTTTACCATGGTGCAATAAACGACTGATTGTTTGATTGATTTTCCATACTGATACACCCTGTAGATACACAGAACGGAATGCCATTATTAAGGCGCAGACAATAGCCTATTATTTATTCTAGCATTGTGATAAATTGGAAGAATTAACGTGCATGGCTATGTGTATGACAGCAGCGCCCGGCAAATATTATATTTATGCCGATAAAATTTAACAGTTTTTCTTTACATTGGGGGCGTTTACACATTGGTGAGTGAGTGTATGTGGCGAGTTTATATATTTGCCACTAATTTAGTCCGGTTTAATTCCTCACGATGTTTACCTCCACAGACAGGTGACTCCACAGACAGATGTATAATTATCGTATATAAGTTTCGAAAATTTCGTTGGTACCAGCAAAGAGAATATATAGGATAGTAAATATAGTACTATCATAGTAAATTTTGTAAGTAGTCACAGTAAATTTACTACCATCTATCGACACACGATTAAAACTATAAATAAACATATCACAAAAATGTATATATGGATATTTATCCATATATACATTTTTGTGATATTTTTGTGTTTTTTATTTGTATTTATTACTTTTATATGATTTTATTTTGACCCATGTTCTTTCACTGATATGTGTTAAAATTGTTAAATAACAAACGAAACCGTCGACGCCATCTAGCCGAGAATAGGCCAAAGGTTGATATTTGTTGTAGCGCCGTCCCTGCGAGAATCAAATTTTCTTAATTTCCGAGGCACGTTTTTCCTTAGACTGTATTCATCTTATACGGAGTTACATAGGTCTTTGGTACGAGCTTGGTTTGAACCCGTAACCTCCGGGATTGAACTCTCCGCTCTCATCTGTAACTAGTAAATATTATTTACTGAAGATCTGAGTGACAACTTAGACATGGAATGTGAGCGTAGAGCAGCGGTTCCTAACCTGGGGGTAAAACTGGCATTTTACGGGGGTATCTATAAGAAAAAAAAATAATGATTATGGTGGAGGGGTAAAATCGAGTTCCCTAGTTAGTCAAAGGGGTCACAGTACTAAAAAGGTTAGGAACCACTGGCGTAGAGCGTTGTCAGTCAGATGTCAGATGCAACATGTTGGCACGTAGGTTCGCAAGGTGTACGAAGTCAAAACGACGCTGTTCACAGCAAATTGCCAATCTTTTTACACTTGCAGCCTATGGGTCAACTACACGCAGAAGGCTTACAATTACAACGCTCTACGCGTGCAATATAACAATGCTTTCAGGGTTGTAATGGGATTGCCTCGTTTCTGTAGCGCCTCGGGGATGTTTGCCGATGCCGAAATAGATAGATTCCATGCCAACATGCGAAAGAGGTGTGCTTCAACCCTGAGCAGGATACGGGACAGCCCTAATGGAATCCTGGGCATTGTTTCGGAGACGTGGGACAGCCCCCTAATGAGACACTGGCTTTGTCTGCATGCGCCAGTTCCTTATCTGGCGGGTCATAGCCTCATAGGTTGTTAATTCTGTTTTATTTTATTTTTAAACATTAATATATTTACATACAAGATATATACAGTGGTACTACGTAAACGAAATTAATAACTAGCTTAAATCTAAAATAGGCCCTTGAGGCATTGTACCAAGGATGCTGGCGGCATTTCCCCGCTGTATCGCAATGCTGATACGTTGTGCGAGAAAGCCGCCAGCTCTTCGGTCACCAGTTACGTTAACCAGACGCTTCGCGATTTCTGCAAACAACTTATGCGCGCTGGGACCCCATGGACCTAGAGTTTCAACTCCAAATGGAACGAAATGATACTCTCTACCGAGGCTCTTATATTTATTACGTTTTAAAATTTCGGCGCTTTCCGCCGCTCCGCCCGCTTTTACATTAGTCCGTTGGAGGTGGGACGGTGCCAGTGTGTCTACGCAGGTAGCATCCCACACCAACATCCGTCCCAAGCTCCAAGGAACCAAGGACATCCCATCGGGCCTCTTGCCATCATCTCTGATAATGCCAGTCGGCTCAAGAAGAGCGGGTACATTGATGGTGGCAAGAGACCGACGGATTATGTCATTAAGCGACGCATGTCTTGAAAAACGGCCGGCACTTTTTTGACAAGATAATCCATGGTGTCCCAGTCGGTCCACGTCCGTGCCACAAGAGCATATGTGTGGCGTACACACCGAAACCCCGAGTCGCAAACCAGTCGCCAGTCTAAGGGAGGCCGGATCCAAGAAAGTACCAGTATTATTTTATTTTTTAGTTTTTGGATTTTTTTTATAGAATATTAACACTAATTTTAAGTATAGCAATAATGATACTAACCCCGATGAACTTACGTCAGAAATAAACGATTTTTATTTATTTTATTTACTTATTACTACAATTTTATGAGGCATTAATAAACAGTCGACATCAAATAAACTTATTTTGCACCTTACTACTACTTTGTAGTAAGTATTGTACACGAATTTAAGATAAATTTTAATAAAGTAAAATAATCTATATCTCTATGCGGAAAGAGCAAAGTCGTGGAATGTATGGGACCCAATACATTTCAACGACCTCTTATCTTTTCTAGAATAAAAACTTAAATCCATTTATGATTTTTTTGTAAATTTTGTATCAAAGGTTCTCTCATGTGTTTAATATAAGGTAAACGTTCGAGTGCTCGACGCGGTACTAGTATATGGCATGGGCACTCTGTGTCATGACATGGCTTAAATTCGAATGAAGAAAAATCCTCTTAGTTCGAATTTAAGCCATGTCACTTTGACATAGTGCGCCCATGCCATATACTAGTACCGCGTCGAGCACTCGAACGTTTACCTTAACATATTTATGAAAATAAAATAAATACCTACTTATACACAAAAACAAAACGCTCGATTGGGACGCGGATTATTCTCTCCCAACTCCATAGATAGTTTATTTACCATTTGAACGCTACGCCTATCGTGCACGGCTCGTCATAGTGAACCTGGGGGCCTAGCCATGATGCCTATCGTTTGCGCCGTAGCGAACGAAACGATAATGTCTCTCTGTCGCACGGGGTCCCTTTGATTGACATAATTATTGAAAGTCATAATGTAATGATTGTCATATTATAATTAGTCATAATTTTGAAACCGTTCACTTTTTAGGATTTTCCTCAGTTCCTATAGATAGGTTAGGTTAGGTTTGTTTTATGGCAATCCTGAAAAGTTAGTTCTGAGAAAAACCAAATTATGACTAACGAAAATGTGGACAAACAATACATTATGACTTAAAACTATATGGGAAACAATAGAGACCCCGCACTTATAGGGAAGAGTCCTCTGGTCGGAATGCACGAAAGTTGATCTTGGGCTGTAGGCGCGCGTCAGTTGACGTGTTTGAAAGTCAAAGGGTAAGAAAATAGTCTAAGCGTATATATTTTACAAAAATTTACACGCGCTTCCGCGGAGTGTACCCAATGAACTCATCCAGCTTATTCACCGCTTGGTGTACAATCAAACACAACCCTTTTTGAGAGGGCCCTCGCGTCCGCTTCGTCGTCTTTTTATATCCTGGGTAATCGTAATACCCTGGACCACCTCCGTAATACCCTGGACCACCTCCGTAATAGTCCGGATTCTTGCCTCCGTAATAGTCCGGTTGCTTGCCGCCATTATAATCACCGTAATAATTTTGACTACCGTATGACGGTCTTTGGCGGCCTTGATTATGATTTCTTTTAGGATAGACGACGGGCGATTTGTACAGGTGAGGTTTTGCGCCAATTTTCAATGGCCGCCTTCGTCTTCCGGGGGCTTTTCTCCTGTGGTACCAATTTCCACGGGTGGTAGTCAAAGCTAGCCGGAAGAAAGATGGCACTGCCGATGTCGGTTTACTGTCCTTCCAGCTGCGAGAAGGCTTGGCTAACTGGTCCGGTTTTATCCAACTGCGGAAAGGCTTGGCTAAATATCTCGGGTCTATAACTTCTAGACATAAAACGGTTACTATGAAGGATAATAATATTATTACTCTGTACATTATCTCAGTTATTTCGTCTGTGCTTCCGCAGCGCAGACTGTGAGCCTTCTACATTGTTTTAAATGAAGCTATATACGGCGGCATGTTTTGAGCACGTATGTGTTTCATACACATGGTACACATACAGGATGATAATAGGGATTGGTATTAATTCACAATAATTTGTTATATGTTTTTTATTAGTTAGTTGGTTAGGTAGTTCTGCTGGGCATTTTCCGCAAATCGACAACCATTTTGCGTGAAAAACGAGGGAGCGTTACTCTAACCACCCCAGCTCCTCCACGATCCCAGCACTTATTGTCTGTGATGCCGGTCTAGCTGGTTGTATAAGATATCGGTAGTGGTATTATGCTGGGCTCGGGTCCATATGCCGGTGTTTCTGAACCTTTCCTAGCCAGTTCATCCGCTCCCAGGTAGCAGTGATGTCGGCGACGTCATAATGACGTCATTTATACGTCATAATGACGTAACGGACGTCACAATGACGTATAAATGCTACCTGGGCTGCATCGTTTCGTCTTGATCCACTATGCCCTTTTATCCACTGTACCTACTGTTGCTTTGTGATTTGGGGTCATCCATTAATTAGGTGACACGTATTTCTCTTTTTTGTAGCCCTCCTTGTCACACTTGGTCACATTTGGCAATTGTCGCTGCATAGCGCTTGAAGTACTGGTTTACTGTCTGGCAGTACATATTAGCATATCATCTTCGTGTTTCACTTGTTGTCTTGTTATAGCATTGCATTACATACTACATATACAGCTTGGAGTACCGTATTGTATTCACCCAGGGGTTTTGAGATGTGTATATTCGGTCCTCCAAGAAGATACCACAATCTGTCCCTTCATTTGTTTTTGAGCCATAAATATTCTTAGTTTTTTTGGTATAGTTCCTCTTTCGGATCCTCTGTTAACGATATGGCGTAATCTTTCCAAGATAATAGTTTTTGTATTAAATACGCTTAGGGCAAAAACACAAAGTTTTATTTCTATTGTTATTGTTTTACATATTTAATACGTATAAAGCTTAATTGAGTCTAGCACGGGTTGGTTGATTTCGACCCCGACGTCAGTGAACGTGTTAATTATTTAAACACATTTGTAGCAACCTCTCTTGTTAAAACTTCTTTTCACTGACCATTATGACCGCATGAAAATGGCATGAAATGATAATTATATGACAGTGATACCGCCAAATAGGCGCCAATGTAATTATCACAGTCCTTTCATTTTTATGTGGTAATTATATTATTCAAAATTGAATTGAAGTTATGTGACGTTTTAAGTCTCGCCTGCTAACCGTTTCCACTTTTCTAAATTTTCCTTAATTTTCGCCCTGCCAATGCCGCTGGTACTTAGGCACACGATATCTGAAGCAATCAGGGGGTGAAGCTGGCCGTGGTAGCACTCAAGACGACCGACACTGATGGTGTCAGGTCCGATCACCTGCCGTCGACTTCGTTCGGAGCTTCACATAGGTAATCTTTATTTACTAGTCGTGGAAAGTAGTTGATGTTTCTGGTTGTGACCCAAAACAGTCTTATTAATTAATTATCAATTATGTTAAAATAAAAGATTGTCTGCACGTCATGGAGCGACAAACAGTTTATAAGTGCTTACCTATTAGCCATACTTCATTATGATTACCTAAATTGTGCCTTCCAGGTGAAGGGGAGTGAGTGCGGTGCATAACTGCACTGCTAGTGTGCTGGACGAACATGTGCGTGATTTGGCTGCCTGCCCGCCTGCGCGCGCCGACCGCCTCGCCAACGCCTACGCCCCGGGCCCCGTTGCCATCCGACCCCGAAATTGAGGTAAGGGATGAGAATCTGCTCATCGACGCCGAGCGCCAACTCCCCTCCCTCCCATTCACCTACTGGCTCAAGCATCGCTACGAGGAGAACAAATTTTATAAGTCAAATGACTGCGCGCCTTTCCCCTCAGTGTTCGACCTCGAGTATTCCGACATGTACTGGCAAACGCTGCGCACGAGTCAGGGCGTGTTTCATTTTTACGGCGCCTATCTTGATGTTCGAAACGCTTCTCACACCGGCCCCACCGTGCGGCTGCTGGCCTTGCACGACCGCATCCAGCCGACGCTGGTCACGTACTGCCAGCTCTGGTTCGAAGAACGATCCAGCCCTGTGTTGGTGCTCATACTCGAGTACGTGTACATGTGGCCCAGAGTGTGGGGAAACTACCGCGACGGCGTCCTGCTGCCGTACCTTATAGCTTGCGTGCTGCCGGCCGACGTGCGCGCGCTGCGGCCAGCCGCCGTGTCGCTGGTGGAGCAACCGTGCGACCGCGCCACCAACTGCCTGCGCGTGCACTTCGACGAGCCACCCGACCGTACTCAAAAGGAGTTCGCCGTCTGTGTCAAGGGGCTCGACTTCCTGCACGAGGACCTATCCGTGCGCCTCGTTGAGTGGATAGAGCTCTTGCGGTTGCTTGGTGCCGACAAAGTATTCTTCTACGAATTTCAAGTCCACCCCAACATCAGCAAAGTTCTAGCGTACTACCGCGCGCGGGGTATAGTGGAGAGCTCGCCGATCACACTGCCGGGCGGGCGGCCCAACTTTCCGGGCCTGCAGCACGTGTATATGAAGAAGAGAGTGACGCACAAGCGGCAGATGGAATTAGTGCCGTACAACGACTGCCTGTACCGGCACATGTACCAGTACCGCTGGCTTACGTTGTTTGATATCGATGAAGTTATCGTGCCGATGCAAGACCCCGATTGGAAGTCGCTGCTAAAGCGCGTGACGTCACTATCCGCGCCGGTGTCAGGAAAACCGCCTTGCTCTTCCTACTTAGCGCGAAATGTATATTACCTAGACGAGCAGAAGCCCACGCCTCACTGGGCGCCGGGCGCGCCGCACTACATGTACATGCTGCACCACGTCCACCGCACGCGCAACTTCACCAAACCCGACTCGAACATCAAGGCTTTCCACGAGACGGGGCGCGTTCTAGCACTGCACAACCACTTCCCGGTATCGTGTATCGGCGGGCAGTGCTCGGCGTACCCGATGGGAACTACACAGGCGCGCCTGCACCACTACCGCGCCAACTGCGCACGTGAGCTGAGCAAGGAAGTGCGCGCCGAGCCAGTGCGCGACGCCGCTCTGTGGCGGTGGGCTGACCGACTTATCCCTCGCGTCACGCAAGCTCTCACCGAGTTAGGGCTGTTACTCCCCGAGCCCCCCGCTAGCAAGACCTCGTCTACTCATACGCCGACTAAATCTAGTCACCAGCGTAATGGAACAAGAAGAAGAGAGAGAGAGAACGAAGAGATAGTTTAGATTCGGAAACCTTTACTAATTTGTAAGTACTTCTGCACTAAGCTGTTGCTGCTTCCCAGCAGTTGGGTCCAAGTACCAAGTCCGGCTGCATGCAATGAAGGTTTCCGGTTCGGAACTGTATATGTTCCTGTTGCAAATTCCGGTTCCAATAAGCATAGGTACTTTCCTAAATCGAAGTTCCGTATAAAACGTAAATCCTCGTGTTACTTGTTTTCTTTCACCTATCCCCGCGATTACTGTTATAGTTATGTTCTTTGACATTACCGCACCGAGTGACAAAGTTTAGAGCAAGTGTCTGTGAACTTCTGAGGCATTCCAGTGTCGGTTACGTGACGCTTTTATTTAAGACTTCTGATAAAGGTAAGAAGCCGATATTTGGCATGATAATATTTTATAACTTGGATTTAAATTCAATGGTATATACCGTGGGCTCGAGTAACCCGACAGACCCACGCATTCCTGAGGTCATAAGAAGCAAAAAAATGTTATATGAATATTGGTCAAATTTGGCATAACAAAATTTGACTGTGTATGTGTGTGTGTGTGTGTATATTTTCGGCACAAGACACGTTATTTCTTTTTACATCATCTTCCTCGCGTTGTCCCGGCATTTTTCCACGGCTCCATGGGAGCCTGGGGTCCGCTTGGCAACTAATCCCAAGAATTGGCGTAGGCACTAGTTTTTACGAAAGCGACTGCCATCTGACCGTCCAACCCAGAGGGGAAACTAGGCCTTGTCGGGATTAGTCCGGTTTTCTCACGATGTTTTCCTTCACCGAAAAGCGACTGGTAAATATCAAATGATATTTCGTACATAAGGTCCGAAAAACTCATTGGTACGAGCCGGGGTTTGAACCCGCGACCTCCGGATTGCAAGTCGCACGCTCTTACCGCTAGGCCACCAGCGTATTTCTTTTTACATCATGGCAAAAAAATCGTTACAATGAATAAGTAAATAAATTTTGCGAGTTTCCGTTAAAACTTTGATGTCTGTCAGTAGGTGTGGCTAAACCAAGTCATTTAGAGGCAGCGTCGCAGCTGCTATACGTGGGTAAGCCATACGCGTACGTCTCCGACAAAGTATGGCCTTTTTATGGAATGAAACCACATGAACGTGACTGAAACTCCAACAGCTCCAAGAGGCCTTCACACACTTTGAAATGACTAAGTGTGGAAGTACAACTATAAACGTCGTATTTACATAAACATTTAATTACAACTTCTGTCACTGCAAATTCTGGGCACAGTTAGCTTGAGAAAAATTAGGCCAGACATTTCCTGTTTTTTTATTTCTTTGCAAATACATTTTAAAAAGTAATGAATGTAATTTCACATACTGTATGTATACGGGTATAATATATCATTGATATTCAACTGTTATGAGAACTGAGATAATCAGTGGATAGTTAGTAGGTAGGTAGGTACTTGTGATATGATTTACAGTTCAGTCTTTATTTTTCAATAAAGATAATTTACTGTACACTTTTGTTTATAGTCAAAAACATTAATGTATGTAGGAAAGTGTATAAAAGCACCCCCCTCGTTCCTTATCTCCGAAGTTTACCAAAGAAAAATTTATAAATTTTTACGTACGTCGCCCTCATGCTCAACTAACATAAGTGTATTTTAGCCAAAATTGAGTTTTTAATGAAAGTCTGTCCCAAATATGACAATGCACAATGTCACCAATTCTTAGACTTGTACTCAATCTGACTTTATGTTATTTTTATCCCATGGTAGACTTGCGAGAATAAGGTATTTTTTCATTGGCCGATAAAGTTATGATTTATAATTACGTCCCATAAATGGACAGAGCCAGTTCTACCACGCAAGAGATATTATATATTCATTATCACTTTCTTGTTCTTCTTCGTTTTCTTCATTATCTTCATTCTCTTGTCCATTTTCTTGCCCGATTTCCTTTCCTTTCTTATCTTCATTTTCTTGCTCGTTTTGAGCTTCACTTTCAACCTGCGCTTGACTATCTAGTATTTCAGCAGCTTCTTCTTTTATTATGTTTTTGTCCCCGTCTTCATCTGCTTCGTCTGCATCCCCCGATTTGTATAGAAATGAGGATTTCATGTCTTTAGCTACGAGCCTCAGTCTTTCTATCTCGTTGCTTATTCTCATACTGTATAGTTGCTGTTCATAGAATGATTTCTTCTTATATGGTCGTATGAGGGGTGTTGTGTTTCTCTTCTTTACCAGTCTCCAATTCTGGCTCGGTATCCTGTTTCTCTGGTTTGCTAAAAATAGTAGTAATGGTGATTTTCCCGGTTTAATAGGTCTAAATACATATGATACTGATTTGTTAAGATTTCGGTTTTCGACTCTTTTCTTCAATTCCACACAGAACACAAATAAAATGGCAAGCAAAATTACTATTATAAATAATCTATTCATTTTGTTATACGTGATAAGATATATGCTGCCCTGACTAACACAAAGGTTTTTTTTAAATCATTTTCTTTATTGAGGGTTTTTTTAACAGATGCCACCCTCATAATGGCACTCGAATAATACAATGGTCTCATGATTTGTATACATGTTGCTTATATTGATTCGTGTTTGTGTTTGTATACAGGTTGATCACTTTCGTAATTCAACATTTAATATTTTATGGCTATAAAAAACAAACATTTAATAAAGTAAATTAAATGTATTGTAAGCGGGGTTCTGAACGTGCTCCAACTGACAGCGCGGCTGTCATCAGAGCCATCTGTTAAGAACAAGGGCCTGACACTCTTTGATAAAGAAAGATAGTCTTATTGCGATTCCTATAAGAGGAAAGAGAAAATAGTGCCATGCTTTGTCCTTATTACCGACAGGGTGGCATCGTAGGTAGGAGGCGATGGCGAAATACCGAAATTTATAAGTGAAAGAGAAAAAATCCTATGCTGCCCAAATTTTATATGAATATTCTTTCTCTTACCCCCGGTCGCTCGGTGGCGCGTCTCTATAACTACTTGTATATACTATGTGTATGGTGTGAAGCATTGTAGTGTATCCAGATCAAAATAAATTGTTTACTCAACTTACTGCGTTGTATTGTTAATAGTATTAAGGATGACTCACGTTAGACCGGGCCAGTTGCGAGCCGGAGCTTCCAGCTCTTCGTTTTCTATGGAAAACACCGGTCATTTGTCATAGAAAAGTAAGCGCAGTATATATTTATGCGAAAGTATCATTCGTAATCATTCGACTAAAAGATTTTCTGACAAATACTATTCTTCCAGATGAGGGTAATCCGTAAAAAGAATATGATACTTTTTTAATAATTAGGTATTAAAATACTAGCGGGTTAGAGAAGGAGATCCTATACGAAAAAAATGAAAACACATTCTTTGGTACCACCATTTATTTAACTGAATCATAACAAATTTATTTGTGTTGAACGAATCATAACCTATTTGATATTGTTTATTTTTCTACCAATGCATTGTGACATTTGTGACACCGATTACAAACACTTACCACATAGATAGACCATGTAAGTTTATTCGCGGACCCACACTTGTAAAGCCTGATAAGTTTCTGAAATGAGAGCGTAACTTCGATTGTCGCGATCGATGTTCGATATGTTGATCCGTGTATATTTATAATTCTACTTAATGTTATGTACCTACTTATGTCGTCATATTGTATCTCTTTTTAGGGTTCCGTACCCAAAGGGTAAAAACGGGGCCCTATTACTAAGACTCCGCTGTCCGTCTGTCCGTCTGTCCGTCTGTCTGTCTGTCACCAGGCTGTATCTCATGAACCGTGATAGCTAGACAGTTCAAATTTTCTCAGATGATGTATTTCTGTTGCCGCTATAACAACAAATACTAAAAAGTACGGAACCCTCGGTGCGCGGGTCCGACTCGCACTTGGCCGGTTTTTTTTTTGTATTAGTTTGTGTAAACGGTGAGTAATTTATTTTTCGCCATATTTTATGTTTCTTTATTTTTGTCTGTTACCTTCCGTGATTCTCAAGGTCTCATCAGAAGATCAGCGCTGGAAATCGCCAGCAGCATGCTGAAATGGGGCCATTTCGTGACACTTCATTTTCACTATGTTCTTTTTGTAAGAAATGAAACAACGTTTTCGGCCATAATGAATATATTGCTCTTTCAACTAACACTAGACCTAATCCTATTTATATCTCTTTCATTCAATCAATCATTCTTCCCTTTCTTTCTAATGTCTATTCAATTATACTGTCTCATTCACTCAATACGTTTCATTTTACACAAAGACACCTTACATACCCTCTGAAATATATAGGTATATGTGCAAATAGACACTCTTTGCACATGTATATTTCACACACCTTACATTTTAATGTATGTCTGTGTATGTGTGTTTACGAATAAAAACTATTCTATTCTATTCTTTTGTACGGGAGCGGCTTTTTCCGCGTATCAAACCAAGTTCAAAAGAAGATAAACTGGCGTCGCAGGGGCCGTGTGTTTTACACAAACCATTTGGATACACTTTTACTCCTACGTAACTCAAAATCTATTAAAAATAACATATGAAATTTGATTCATTAATTAAGACCTAGCTAACTAGAACCCCTAATAGCTCAACCGGTTATTAAGATACCGTAAAAGTATACAACTTTGCCCTTTCGACATAACTTTGCCCGCCGCGTCACAGTTCAGTAAAAGCGAAATAACTTAAAAGTAATAGTTACAGAAGTGTTCTGAAGAGAGTGTATCTGACGCGGTGGGCGAAGTTATGTTGAAAGGGTAATGTTGTAGTATTTTACGGTACAAAACATCTAAAAATCGGGAATTTTCTCACTGACTGACTAACTGACCTACCGACCTAACATTAAAAACCTAATCTACTTCCAGGTGACCTAGCAAATTGAAATTTGGCATCTAGCTATGTGGTTCGAACCTATAGTGATTTTTTTCGATTTGTAATATTTTCCAAAAAACAGTTGTTAGGGTTCCGTACCCAAAGGGTAAAAACCTATTACTAAGACTCCTCTGTCCGTCGGTCTGTCTGTCCGTCTGTCTGCCCGTCTGTCACCAGACTGTATCTCATGAACCGTGATAGCTAGACAATTGAAATTTTCACAGATGATGTATTTCTGTTACCGCTATAACAACAAATACTAAAAACAGAATAAAATAAGTATTTAAGTGGGGTTCCCATACAACAAACGTGATGGTACGGAACCCTTCGTGCGCGAGTCTGACTCGTACTTTCTATTTAAATATTAAGCACCTAATTGTAATAGCAAAAATGAATTTCAAAGTCAACTGCGGATTGTGAAATTTTTGAACGTTTTCTAATAATTTGTTAGACCAAGTAGTGAAAGTGTTACAGTATGTATGATCTACTCACAAAGCCCTTTCATTTGGTACCCCACATGATATGTTTAAAAGAAAAAAAAGTTTGTATTGCCGACTTCATGACGTCACAGCAATTACCCCCACCACTTTCGCGCTTGTCATTATATATTTGTGTTCAGGACATCACACTGAATGTACTGATACTAAATATACCCATATCCGAGACGACATGAGCAAAAATCGATTACTAAATTTCTTTTCGAGAAAAGGCCAAAGCTACTATAAGACGCGTTTTTAACTCAATGTATTCACTGGTATATTTTTTTCAAATATAGAACTCACTAGCCCAACTATTAATAGAG
This sequence comes from Cydia strobilella, assembly GCF_947568885.1. NCBI lineage: Eukaryota > Metazoa > Arthropoda > Insecta > Lepidoptera > Tortricidae > Cydia > Cydia strobilella. The sequence goes on along the minus strand of NC_086068.1, from coordinate 5,572,428 downwards.
TTCGACCAAGAAAAGTGCAGCGATTTCGATAGCACACGGCACGCAGTGCAAGTGTTATTTATATGTCATAATTTCATACACGTTTAACGTTTAAAGTAACACTTGCACTGCGTATGCTCTCAAAATCGCTGCAGACTAGCATAACAATACCACTACCGTATGGTTATTTCGGTATACTTCTAAAAAGCAAGTGTGTTTTATGGGTTTCGTCTCAACAGGACCATTGACCCGGATAACGAGACTAGATGAACTAGATCCATTCGCTTCACTGAGTTGAAAAGATTGATCATATATTTCGCTCGCGGAGATATATTACACACACACGCACGCATTTGGATGTCAGTTATTAAAAAGGATCTGTCCAATAACAATTTAGACCCAGCGACCACCCAGAAATGATATCTCTGGAGAAGGAGGATTAGGAGAGCCGATCCCAATTAGTAATGGGACAAGGCCGGAGGAAGAAGAGAAGATATGGGTAGAGAGAGATGACGAATCACGCGATACAAGGGCGATATTGCGATTCCTATAAGAGGAAAGAGAAAATAGTGCCATGCTTTGTCCTTATCACCGACCGGTTACTAACACTAAAACACCGGAAACTAAAAATAAAAATATCTAAAGATGTATTTATATATGGATAAATGTTTTTTTATTATATTATTTTGACCCATGTTCTTTCATTGATATGCGTTAAAATTGTTAAACAAACGAAACCGTCATCGCCATCTGTACGAGAGTAGGCCAAAGGTAGTGGCGCCATCTGATCGAGATTTTTGTAAATAATAACATTTAGGTTTAGTTTAACAGTTTCCTACCCTATTACATAGACAAGTTCACTAACTTGCTTATGGGTAAGTATGTTGGTAGGTACTCGAATCCCGGTAAGCCAATTTATTTATATTTTAAACTTGTAATAAATTATTAATGTGTGTGTAAATAAAGGAATGGTAGTGAAATATCACTACAGAGCTTTAACCGTGTGTGAAAAGCATAAACGTCCATGAATACTTGGATAATTTTTACTTTTTATAAAAGCACTATCCTAATATGTGACGTTTTCAACCAAAAGGTACCACATTGTCGCTTGTTGATAAGGTTGATTTCCAATTGAAGCTATATAGAAATAGCGCCTTACTGACAAGCGACAATAAGTACCCTTTTGGTTGAAAATGACACATATTTTTTCTACAAAGTAGATCTCTAGTATATAGGTACATAGTGCTTACCTAAGTTGCACTATTTAAATCGAACACAATCGATTTTTGACAACGTTGTAGTTCACTGTAAAGGGGCCCACTGACTATCAGTCCGCCGGACGATATCGGCCTGTCAGTTGTTCGGAACTGTAAAATTTTTGTTCTAACTGACAGGCCGATATCGTCCGGCGGACTGATAGTCAGTGGGCTCCTTAACTGTACTGTACTAGATTTTAGGGAAACAATTATACATGTGCAATAGCAAAAGAAAGCACTTAATACTAGAATGGGCCATAACAAGTTCCTGTTCTCACTCTTGCTGATAGTTTCCTTTTTATTGCCCAAACACAAGTCGTTGAAATCAAACGCCTGTGGGTATTTTGCGAGCAATTTCGATAAAATTTAATTTCAGGTTTAAAAGTAATTGGCAGTATAATTAGTTGGTGCACTTTAAATCTTAAATTACATAATTACTATTTTGTTTAATAAAACATGTCGAACAAAAATATTTTAGGCGATATTGGTGTCCGGTGGGGGCATGCCGAGTTCGTAAACTATCAGGTTTTTTTGGGGCTGATAAAAGCAGCTGAATTGGATGTTTTGTAAACCTTCGTGTGGAATATATGACGACTAATTCTGTATTTTATGTATTTATCCATATGTCATGATCATATCATTATTATATTGTTTTTTTTTTGTCAAATTAAAATTGCAATTGTAAAGGGGCCCACTGACTATCACCGCCGGTCGATATCGGCCTGTCAGTTGTTCGGAACTGTAAATATTTTGTTCTAACTGTCAGGCCGATATCGTCCGGCGGACTGATAGTCAGTGGGCTCCTTTAACGGCTATCTTCGTTTCGAGCTAGCAATCGTTTGGTGTCATATGGGAATCTCAAAAAAACTAAATTGACTGAAACTTTATTATAATCACAGATAGACATCAAATACAGCAGTAAATACGAAATATTATAGCTTAATGACACTATTAGGTACGTATAAAAGGGCATGTTTCACAGTGTCCAAGTAAAGTCCTGAATAAGCTAAGTACTTGCCACTTATCTGACGAATAAATATATCTTTGGCGGTTCACAATCTTCAACTAAGCTTAACTGGTAGATGGCAACCTTTACAACTGAAGGTAGTTTTATCTGGCAGTTAATTTATTTGTTAATTAGCTATCAAATACTTTACTTGGACATTGTGAAACAGGCCCTAAGTATAATAAATAACTAGTACATGTTCATATAAATAAAAAAGCTATATCGATTAATAATTCAATAATGGTTTTCGCCCACTCGTTACCTAAAAATGGCACAATTAGATTGGTAGTTTGGCCGCATAAGCCTGAAAAACATCGATTTATTCGATTTAGAATATGGATATTCTAAATCGAGACTTAAAAATGATGCGTTGGTTTTAGTTCCGGACTTGGCAACAGAGGGCCTACCGCGAACCACGTTTGACGTGTTGCCTCTCTGTCGCACTTAAGTGTGGCAAATTCGTACCTAAGTGTGGTAAATTCGTACCTAAGTGTGGCAACACGTCAAACGTGGTTCGCGGTAGGCCCTCAGATGTTGTACTTACATTTTTTTTTTTTCCTTTCAAGTGTGACACAGGCATCGATATAACAAAAGCACTGAGTACCTATTGAGTACAATAAAAGTTTAAAAGGAAAATTAATAGTTTGAACAATTTATATTATGGCGATAATTGGAATGTGACGATAACACCGATGGATATTTTTTTAAAGTATTTATTCCTTTTAACTGAACCTAGACGTCTTAGAGTTGGTACCTTTCTAGTTAATTTTAATTGTATAATTTGAATCATTATTTAAACTTTAATGATTTAGTGAGCGTGACCTTAAGCAGGTTAAATTAATTGAAAACTTATATTTAATGGGACATAGGTACGAACAGTTAACATGGAAATGGATTAACTACTGAAAATGGAGCTAATGTGCATACGACATTGACGGATATAGTAATTCGGTAGAATAAGAGACTTACTCGTATCGTAAAATTACTACACTAACTGATTTTGTTTTTGCGAACAGTCAATCTGATTCTTGGAGATTCTAATTGTTAATAGTCAGTATTCAAGAAAATGTGTTGACCATCCCACATTATGTGTCTGGACGAAGGAAACCAGAATTTGACGAATAGTAACAAAAAAAAAACAAAGGAAACTCATCTCATTTTAAAACTACGTTTTAGATTGTAATGAAACTTTGCACATACAATGACATGAGGTATATTTATCTAGATCTGAAACTAGTTTATATAGCTTCAGTTTATAAAAAACGAAATAGAGCAAACAAAAGTTTTGTATGAAAAACGTAAATTCGCTGTATTTTTTAGGGTTCCGTACCCAAAGGGTAAAAATGGGACCCTATTACTAAGACTCCGCTGTCCGTCTGTCCGTCCGTCTATCCGTCTGTCCGTCTGTCTGTCTGCCACCAGGCTGTATCTCATGAACCGTGATAGCTAGACAGTTGAAATTTTCACAAATGATTTATTTCTGTTGCCGCTATAACAACAAATACTAAAAACAGAATAATGTAAATATTTGAATGAGGGTCCCATACAACAAACGTGATTTTTTTGCTGTTTTTTTCCGGAATGGTACGGAACCTTTCGTGCGCGAGTCCGACTCGCACTTGGCCGGTTTTTTTAACTATGTATGTATGTATGTATGTATGTATAAACTCTTTATTGTACAGACATAGAACACAAATATGGCACAGAAATAGGCAGTACAAAGGCGAACTTATCCCTTTAAGGGATTTCTTCCAGTTAACCTTTGAGTAGATGAGAATTGATGAAGAACGGTAGACAGATATAGCACTGCGTACAATAGACTAGAGGAAAGTCAATAAATTTATAAAAGAGGGCGAAAATAAATAAAATAAGATAAAAATTTGAAGTAACAGTATAACAAATATATATAATACCTACGTTATATATAATAAATATACATAACACAACACATAACAGTTAATTCTGGTCCGATAGCCACAGTTTCCTTAACTGCCCCTTAAGCGATGCAACGGACCGCGATTTCCTTAAGGAGGGAGACAACTCATTCCAAAGCTATGGTATCTGAAGCTACATAAACTAATTTCAGACATAGATATACCCTATCCTATTGTAAGTACAAAGTTTCAGAGCAAACTAGCTACTCGGATATTATTGCGATCTTTTGTAATTCTGGCTTTTAGGGGCTTTTATAACTATTGTTTTAGATTGTCATTTGAAAAATACACAATTTTTTATGGATGGTTGATTTATATAAGTATAAGTACTTAAATATTTACTAATTAGTAATTATCATGATTACAATAAGAATGACACGTACGTATTAACAGTTACAGCATTTGTGCGGTGGACATCGGCTGCATAATATATTTATAAAGTACTAGCTTTTGCCCTCGACTTCGTCTACGTGGATTTAGTAATTTGGGTAGCTTATTTTTTATCCAATCTGCTTTTTATCGATTTCCCATACAAAACTTCAACCCCACTTTTCACCCCCTTAAAGTAAAATACAAAAACACGTTCAAAAAATAAACAAAAAAACATATAAACACATTATAAAAAAACTAACCTAGGGTGCCGCCAGCAGCGGGGCAGGGCCCAAGCTGCCGGTGGTCAAGGCCGCAGAGAGAGGAACCGGCGGACTATCCGCGCCGTGTCCAAGATCACCGCCTTCTGCCAACCACCTAGCGAGAGTCTCTCAAGGTGTTGGTCGAGACTCTTCGCTATGAGACCGTTCGTTGAAACAACTATCGGGACAATGATCGTCGAATCAACATCCCACACGGCGGTGATAAGAATAAGAAAACAATTATTGCCACACAACAAAAAAGAAATTACAGGAAACAAATAACTTAAAAAATTGGCATGCGCGACAAAAGGAGCGGGCTCAGCATATGCTGCGCCAACCACTTCACCAGGAATTGACCGCACAGCGCTGATTTTCAGTCCGCCCCCTTACTGAACCACATTGATATGTGCGCGGGATATTATTTTTACAGATATATATATGCAGGTTAAATTTAGAATAATTAGATTACACGAAAATTTCATAGTTAAACTCTAACAAGTATTATTACAGTTTCATACAGTTTACAAAATTTCATACAATTAACAAGTTAATTAACAAGTTTAGTAGTAGTAGTAGTAGTAAATCACTTTATTGTACAAAACAAAAATTGATAACATGAAATTCATATAACTGTTTATCCTAAAATTATTAATAAAATACTTTTCATTAACAAGTCTACTAGTTTGACAGTTACAAAAAAAAGACTAAAGTACTTTTTGTATGAGGGAATACTTATAATATTTTTAATTTTTTTAGAATATTTTTAACAAATTATAAAATATATGCAAGAAAAGTGTCCTAAGTGTAGCACAGCACTATTTTAAATAATTATAGTTATCTCGTGAGACAAGTCTAGGTACTTACTGGACTTAATTGTCCTTCTCGACTTATTATTAGTATTATTAAGGAGAGAACAGTGGCTCGGAAAAAAAGCCGGGCACAGCGCCTCACTCAAACTTATTCCAACATGAGAGAGGGTACTAATAGCTTCCCTATTAATACAGCAGAAACATTCAGTAATCGAACAAATTCAATTGGACGAGTAATGGTTATTCTAACACGTAAGGGTGCTACAGTCTATAGCGACATTTAGGCGACTGAGCCACTGTTTCCGCCTTGACCCTAAGTCTACAATCCAATTCAATATAGGTAAGAAAGACTAGGTCTTTTGTTGCTCTTTGAATATGGTCTAAAGATGTATTTTTTTTGTAAGGGTAAAACTGTAAGATATTTGAATATTGTAGGTACAAAAACTTCCGCCAGGATATAAAACTGCACCTAGAGAAATCGGCAGGTAATATTTTGATTTACAAAAATATAATCAATATATTTAAAATCTTTCAAAAATAAATGGATTTGAAGAATTCTTATGATCAGACTTGGAATGGTAGGTAAAATTATTTTTCTCAAACATGCTATGTAATATTGATATTACGTTCTTTTTATTAGGCTGGGAAGTATCACGTTTCAGGCGCGGCTAGACGAGAGGTCTGTAATGAAATTTCATACAAAGTTGCAGGCCTAGGCCGGGAAGTGGCTTTTTTTAAATTTCTATTTCACATATAATTGTGGCACAGCATCATGGCATTCAGCCATTTTTTTTTTAACCTGACGGGCTCTATGGCACTATGGCCATTCGAGCGGTAGGACTGTGTGGGGGGATGGTAGCCTGGGGAAAATCCAGGACCCTTCCGCATCATACGAGACGGTTTTGCTACGCTGGAAGCTGAAATACTCCTAGTTTAAAAAAAAAAAACGATATTGGACGAACTGCGTATTGGACGTACAGCTAACAAATCATTTGATTGACATATATAGTTGGTCAAGCAAATCTTGTTAGTAAATAAGAACAAAAAAACTATACTCATCCTTTTCTTTTGGGTGTTAGTACTAGTGTAAGACAAAGATAGTATGATTCTCTCTGTCTATGTTTGAAATAAGACAGTCCTTTGACAAACTATATACATTAAACGTTTGAGAAAAGCACTATACATACATCGGCGTGAAAACGGGTTGTCGGCCTCATAACTATCCGGCCTCACTACGTTCGGCCGTATATTCTATTCGGCCGGCAACCCCTTCCTTCCCGGCCTCTGTAGTAATGTACTATTTTTAGTCAGATGAAGTTTTATTATATTCTTAGGCATTTGATGCTGAGTACCGATACTTCACGAAAGTTATTTTATTTGGTTAATATCAACTAAGTAGTACATTAAAGAGCTATGTAGTATATTTAGCGTATTATCGAAAATCAACTATCAAACATCTAACTAACCATAGTTACCTATATGTATTGTGAACAACAGAAAACATTAAATATTAACTATGCAACAGTTATTTAACCTAATAAAAGTAGTCTTAACTTAATTAAAAACTTGTAAAAAGTCTTAAAATAACCTATAAAAAATTAAGCTCAAAATATACACAAAAACATACAGCCTCTGTACTACTGTATACTTCATAGGATATTATATACGCCTACTATATTTCACACATTGTGCAAAATAAACTAGTAAGTAACTATTATTTTTAACTTGATAAAACAAATTTTGGTTAATAATTTTAGTTATCGTAAAATAAGTAATGACTAATATCAAACAAGATAAATAAACCACTTTCAGTAATACACTACAGTACATTGGGCGGGACATGTTGCTAGGCAGCTGGCAGGTGGACTAAAATGTTATTGATTAGTGATTTTTTGCTTATACATATATACGGACATCCATTAAGTATAAAGTACCACTATTTTTAATGTATCGTATTTCTTAAAGCACATTTAGATTTTTTAATAAAAGTAACACCGATAAAGTATTCCTATGTTTGTGAGAAAAGTATAATTCAACTTTTTTTTTTTCATTTTATACGTCTTGCAGCTTTTTGCAGTACCGTATTTAAGTTATGCGTCGCATAGTTTATTTTTTTGCACATGGAGATAAAAGAAGCTTCCGCTTTGTGACTATTATATTTATAACAAGTATTTTATATAACAGGAGTTGGCAAGAATTTTTGTTTAAATAGTATAACATTTAAGAGTGATGGCAGGTGGACTAAAATGTTATTAATTAGTGATTTTTTGCTTATACATATATACGGACATCCATTAAGTATAAAGTACCACTATTTTTAATGTATCGTATTTCTTAAAGCACATTTAGATTTTTTAATAAAAGTAACACCGATAAAGTATTCCTATGTTTGTGAGAAAAGTATAATTCAACATTTTTTTTTTCATTTTATACGTCTTGCAGCTTTTTGCAGTACCGTATTTAAGTTATGCGTCGCATAGTTTATTTTTTAGCACATGGAGATAAAAGAAGCTTCCGCTTTGTGACTATTATATTTATAACAAGTATTTTATATAACAGGAGTTGGCAAGAATTTTTGTTTAAATAGTATAACATTTAATAGTGATGGCAGGTGGACTAAAATGTTATTAATTAGTGATTTTTTGCTTATACATATATACGGACAACCATTAAGTATAAATTACCACTATTATTAATGTATCGTATTTCTTAAAGCACATTTAGATTTTTTAATAAAAGTAACACCGATAAAGTATTCCTATGTTTGTGATAAAACTGTAATTCTTTTGCAGTACCGTATTTAAGTTATGCGTCGCATAGTTTATTTTCTAGCACATGGAGATAAAAGAAGCTTCCGCTTTGTGACTATTATATTTATAACAAGTATTTTATATAACAGGAGTTGGCAAGAATTTTTATATAAATAGTATAACATTTAAGAGTGATGGCAGGTGGACTAAAATGTTATTAATTAGTGATTTTTTGCTTATACATATATACGGACATCCATTAAGTATAAAGTACCACTATTTTTAATGTATTGTATTTCTTAAAGCACATTTAAATTTTTTAATAAAATTAACACCGATACAGTAACTATAGCAAAGTATTCCTGTTTGTGAGAAAAGTGTAATTCAACATTTTTTTTCAGTACCTTGTTTTAATAAATAAACAAGGTACCATTTTATACGTCTTGCAGCCTGCAGTACCGTATTTAAGTTATGCGTCAAACGCATAGTTTATTTTCTAGCACATGGAGCTTCCGCTTTGTGACTATTATATTTATAACAAGTATTTTATATAACAGGAGTTGGCAAGAGATTTTTGTATAAATAGTATAACATTTTAGGGAATATTTGGTTCACATGCAATTCTGGGTTAAATTTACTTCAGCCAAGTCATAACTAACTAATATAGCTTTTAAGTTAATGTAACTAACCATAAATTGACTTATGGGTCTGAAATAAATTTATATTTAATTTAATTTTGATTTATAACACGTCATTCTGCCGAAAAAAACTACGTTTGAACCTTGATGAATAAGTGATGTTTATGAATAAGTGAATAAATAAAATAAGTTTTTTATTTGTCAAATGATGCGTTGAAACTTATTTTAGTCAAACGAATTTTTTTATTTAAAAAATTAACGAATTATTGTATTTAGAACGAATTTTTTTTGTCGTATAAAATAACAACAGAAAAAGGTAACTTGTCGCGTCTTGTGCTAACATAAATTATCTATTAAACATATACAGGTTCAACATTTGAAGCTCTTAAAACCATTAAAGGTTAACATTCCTAAATTGTTAAAGTACATCTTTACAAGTTAAAACAATGGATACCTACCATACCATACCATTCAATTTTTTTTTGTTTTTTTATATGTACATTATTATAAAAAATCCCTTGCTTGCGTTAATGTTTCTCACTTTGTTCTACAATTACCCATTAAATTTAAATGCGAAAAGAAATTGCAACAAAATCAAGCGAGTATAGTAAAGCTCTGATGTAGTGGGTATTCATGGTTAAATTTTAAAGCCTTTTTACGTCAAGCTCAGAGCTCGACACGTGTCAAAACCTATCCAAAGTAGAAAGATGACCACCCTCTCAAGCCGTCGCCGAAATAAGCTTATGCATCCAAGCTTATTTCGGCTACAGTTCTTGGGTCTCCCGGGACGATGACGCTCCTCGCTGAGGGCTGTTGGCGTTCATAGCCTGGTGCATGATGTGCACCCTCACCTCACCTAGAGCCTTGCACTCCAAAGCTCGCCTGTGCCGACTGGCGTAGGACCCGGAAATGCTGCTTTTACAGCAACAATAATAAAATAGGTGTGCAAAAGCACGCCTAAAATATCTGTCCATGGACCCATAGACTAAGCTTGTAGTAACGCTGCGAAATATACCGAGCCATATACTATGATAGTATTTCCAGTCCTCAGCGTCAGGATACAGGTAGACAATGACCAGGGCCGGTATCCAAAATGACAGAAACATGAAATATGCGAAAATGTTGAGATTGTTTGCAGTTGTTTCCATCTCAAATTGTAGGCTGCGTTTGTAATGGTTATGTTTTCGTGCTTTGTTACTAATTCTGCAGGCGTTGTTAGCGAGACAGAAGAAAATAACGAGAAATGGAATAACGTAGAAGATGATAGATGTAGATATCCTGAAGTTTAGGTTGCCCGTGTGGCTGCGTCTGCAGTAGTCGTAGTCCAGGTCCATGTACACTCCGACGGCGGCGGTGAGAAACGCGATAGTAAATAGGGTGACTGTGAAGAGACCGATCCTCATTGAGATTAGGAATTGGTAATCCCGTCGAGCCTTGCAGAGTCTGTAGTACGACTCTATCGCGGACATCTGTGGAAGAAAACACGAGTTATGACGATTCTATATTCTGAAGAAAAACATCTGAGGTCGGTTACATTTTTTAACATTGTATCTTCATGGAATTCAGAATTAAGTGACCAATTATATTTACAGTGACTAAAATTCTAAGGACTAGTCAGGCTACAATATAGTATCGTAAGAAATCTATCTACTGCTTAATAGTACAACCGGATTAAGTCTCACTTCGAAATCCTTCCAAAGATAGGAAATTTGGTATGTATGTTAATTAAAGGTCTCTTTTTCATGTCCACACTATTTAACATTTGGGGACCTCGAGGAATCGCAGCCATCTTGGAAAATGTGTACCATCCTGGAGAAATTTGCGTTTTATTCTAAATATACGTTCTCTATGAAAATATGGTGTAAGGCAACATTAAAGCTTAATAAATTCTACACAAAAAAGTCCTAGATAACTTTGCGGAAAAATACATCTTATTATAGAAAATAATAGCTGAATCCAGATTTAGCCCTTATACCCTTTCAGGGGATATTCTCTTAATATGAAACTTGGAGGAATATGAATTCCACTTTTGTCTATACATTTGTACACGTTCTACCCCAATATCAACATTTTACCCGACTACGACTTAAACAGAAAGTAGGGTTATGGGTTTAAATACTCAAAATCAGTACATTCTGTAGCTCAGGATACAGGACGGATTTTTTAAAATAACATATCGGTAGATTCCTCTTGACCTTCACAACCTGTTTACACCTGTTTTTTTTAAAGAATAATCAATACAGCCGCCTTGAGAGGACGGCGAATAGTAAATCATATTTTTACTTCTTGCGCCTTAACCATTGAGTCGATTTCAATAAAATAGACATCAGTAGATCCATAATTAGTACACAAGTGCTATGCAATACAAATTTACTAAAATAAATGGAGGAAAAATGTTTAGGACTTAAAAATGTGACTGCAAAAACAGATTTTAGGTCTTAAATGGCGTTTAAACAATAGTGACAGTAATGAAATTTGACACCTACAATTTCAGGGATCCCTGTTTGCGTGTCATAAAATTGGAGCTTCGGGGACCACGGGGATCAAACGCCATCTTGAAAACTATGTCTTTTTTGGTTTTAATGTTTTAGCGAAACATAAGCTTATTAAGTTCTCCACAAAAATGGTATAAAACACCATGTACCTAAAACGGAGCTTTCTTCTAGAAATATAGCTCAGAAGTCAAAAGGTTATACTTAATCATCTCCTACTAAAATTATATTTTAAGTCGGGTCAGAAAAAAATACTTCTATATTTTTTAACCAATTTATGGAACATAAAAACATCATCTACCCAACCACGAAAAAAAAATGTGTGGAAACTTGTAAGCTTCCCCTGTAACTTAAGGCTTCATTTATGGGACATGGTGTTGTATAACTTTTTAGTGTGGAATTTAATAAGCTTTCGTTTCGCCATACACAGTATTCACATTAAACCCAGATATTCCGAGAAAAAAAGAAAAACCAAAAAAGACTTATACTTTTCAAAATGGCGTTTGATCCCCGTGGTCCCCGAAGTTCTAATTTTATGACACGCAAACAGGGATCCCTGAAATTGTAGGTGTCAAATTTCATTACTGTCACTATTGTTTAAACCCCATTTAAGACCTAAAATCTGTTTTTATAGTCACATTTTTAAGTTTTACACATTTTTCCTCCATTTATTTTAGTAAATTTGTATTGCATAGCACTCGTGTACCAATTATGGATCTACTGATGTCTATTTTATTCACATTTTATTAAAATCCACTCAATAGTTTAGGCGCTAGAAGTAAAAATATGATTTACTATTCGGCGTCCTCTCAAGGCGGCTGTATTGATTTTTCTTTAATAAAACAGGTGTAAACAGGTTGTGAAGGGCAAGAGGAATCTACCGATATGTCATTTTAAAAAATCTGTCCAGTATCCTGAGTTACAGGATGTACTGATTTTCAGTATTTAAACCCATAACCCTACTTTCTGTTTAAGTCGCAGTCGAGTAAAATGTTGATATTGGAGTAGAACGTGTACAAATGTAGGTATAGACAAAAGTGAAATTCATATTCCTCCAAGTTTCAAATTAAGAGATTATCCCCTGAAAGGGCATAAGCGCTAAATCTGGATTCAGCTATTATTTTCTATAATAAGATGTATTTTTTCCGCAGTTATCTAGGACTTTTTTGTGTAGAATTTATTAAGCTTTAATGTTGCCTTACACCATATTTTCATAGAGAACGTATATTTAGAGTAAAACGCAAATTTCTCCAGGATGGTACACATTTTCCAAGATGGCTGCGATTCCTCGAGGTCCCCAAATGTCTTATAGTGTGGACATGAAAAAGAGACCTTTCATTAACATACATACCAAATTTCATAACTTTGGAAGGATTTCGAGGTGAGACTTAATCCGATCGTACTATAAAGAGCTTACCTACATTTAAATAAGTACATATTTAGTTTCAATTTTTTACGCAGTGTAAAAAAAATGTGTTTAAGATATAATACCTACAGTTAAGGCTTCTATAAACTTTGCAATAATTAGCATGCGATATAAGATAATTGCCGGCTAAGTATGGGAAACGAATTCAATCGATCGATCAATAACCTCAATCTATTACAAATCGCACGCGATTATCGGCGACGTTTGTAGATATCATTAACACGTTCGCTGTCTGCCCCAATCTTAATTGTTAATGTAGGCTTTGTAATAGGCTTGCCGTATGGTAATTGAACAGATTATTCACCGAAACACACCACACACATCCACACATACTCACCATGAAGAAAATACTGTAGCTGTACGTCGCGGCTTCGGTCACGAACTGGAGCGCTGAGCACACCGGAACCGTCTCCCATTCGCCAGACAGCAGTACCACCGTCGACGTCGGAAACACTGTCGCGGATATGATCAGGTCCGACAAGCCTAAGCATGCCATAAACACATATCCTGTCGACAAAAACCCTCGTTAAAACTTACCACGAACAAAATGCAGCAACTGTAGGCCTAGCCGGGCGTGACAGGACGCGGTAATATTCTTGCGATATATATACAGTGTCCTTAGCCATTGGACAAAGCCGAAATATACATATGCATTAGGGTATTTAGAACCAGTATACAAAGTATCATAACAACCGGGTGTAGCGGTTACGAAGAAATTAACAAAATTACGATTTAATACTTTGAAGCAGCCTGTATGTGTTAATAGCTCCTGAGGTATTAAATAGTATGCAACCTTCTTCCACCTTATTGATTATCTTTTTTATTTATGACATTAATAAGATTCTGACTTTTGACAAATGTCATCATTGCAGCAAATTTTCGAACAAATTGTCAAAAACACTGCCAATGATTAATACAGTATGTTTCTTTTAGTGGTCGATTATTGGAAATAACTTGTTTGAAAATTTATTTATTTTTCTTTTGCTCTAATTAAAAAAATATTACGTTAGAGCATTCCTGAGAAGTAACCCTACGTGGGATTTCAGGGTTTGTCCAATGGCTAAGGTCACCCTGTATACACGAATGTCAGGAGGACGACCATGGACGTGAGCATGTCTGAAATGCCCATGGTAGCCATGAAGACATTTCCGGACGGAGAAATGGGTCGCTTAAAACCTAGTTGTTATTAACCTTTTGGACGCCAATGACGGATATATCCGCACCGCAGGTCCAACGCCAAAGACTGATTAATGCGTCACAGACCACAGAGCAACATAGACCTACGCGCATGTGCATAAAGATCAATTTCAGTTTTGACACTTCGGTGACGTGGCGTCCGAGTGGCAGCTTTTGTGTTTGGCACGGCGTCTAAAATGTTAATGATACGCAGACGTTGGGTACACAATATATTTAAATTAAATCATCATAACATTAATAACTATGGATGGTATAGAAAGGATGCCAATCTCTTATGGCAGAATTGTTGCAAAAGTGACCGCTTTCAGCTTTAAATAATAGTTCCTAATCTCTCCGGTGGCGCTTGTTAGGCTCTGGGACATGAGTATAACATGAACCATATAACACAATAAATAATCCGACCAAATTACGTACCTAGGTTGTTTTTGGTAGTATTTCGGTGTATGGTGGCGCCGCCTAATTACTGTTTTTTGATGGACACTTTTCATACATAGAGATTTGGCTCCTTTATATAGTCTCCATGTTAATAACAATACAGCATGGAGACTGTATAAAGGAGCCAAATCTCTATGTATGAAAAGTGTCCATCAAAAAACAGTAATCAGGCGGCGCCACCATACACCGAAATACTACCAAAAACAACCTACGTAATTTGGTCGGGTTATTTGTTGCCTTATATGGTTCATGTTATACTCGTGTCCCAGAGCCTAACTAGCGCCACCGTAAAGATTAGGAACTATTATTTAAAGCTTAACGCGGTCACTTTTACAACAATTCTGCCATAAGAGATTGCGATCCTTTCTATACCATCCATACAATACAGATATTCTTTTTGAAATGTGACATTTGACATAGAACTCTCAAGTTCATAATAACTAACCTGCCAGTATAAATCTATTCATACTCAACAGTTGTAATGTTGCAAGTTATATTGTACGACAACAAAGTTATATAACTACTAACTATTAACTAGTACTTGAAATTTTCGTGTAACAATCTGTTAATTAAGGAAGAGCGGTTTTGCCCAACACAGGCTTTTGCTTACTGAGCAGCACTATCGTCTACTTTATAATCACCTGTTTAAAATATATCATTTTAAATTATCTTTTTATATGTATTTTTTATTATAATTTTCTTATGCTTCGGACTAAGCTAACTCTGCAAGCCATTTGCAATGCGAGTGTGGAAATATATATATATGTATATAATTAATATTGAAATATAGATCGGGGAAATCCTGAAGAAAGGCCAGGCCAAGAGCACCCTAAACCGGCGAGCGTGTATGAGGAATGTTATGAAACTGAAGGAAGCGAAAGAGGTATGTCAGGATCGTAGCAAGTGGGAATCCGTGGTCTCTGCCTACCCCTCCGGGAAATAGGCGTGACTATATGTATGTATGTTTGTATGTATGTTAATATTGAAAATTCTATTAAGAACCAAGGTGCTAATAGTCTTGAGCATTGAGCATTCGCAGTTTTAGACGTATAAACGTTGAATCGTTAATATATAAATTTTCAATCTCGGATCTCGGAACTCGGGCCTCGGACTTCGGATCTCTAATCTTGGATCTCATGTAGACTGTAACTTCAAATGTCGAGATCGGAAATTATGTAAAAATCAGTGAAGACTAATTGTTGTGATAATTAAAATGCCTACACTATCACTCTTTAATTCTTTTCCAAGAAAGAAGAAAACCGTGGATTACAGAGCTGAGCACAGACCACCCCCTATAGACCGAGCTTATTAGGACGACTCGCGGTTACCGCCCGTATAGGTCTTATAAGATAGTAAGATAGCTGAGGTTTCAGGCGTGTCTCACTCCGCGATTTCGTCGCGTCGCTACAAGTACCTGCGGCCGCCCCAATTTTGAGGTTTTTCCATAATAATTGCCGCGCACCGCCACGGAACGCACGCCCGCACGCGCTTGCGCCGCCTTGCGCGTAGCAGGCGCGTTTTGTTAGGGAGTGAATCTTCTGTACCTAGTACTATTATATATTCTGCGGGATCCCGCAAATACCGGGGTCCCGCGGGGTCGAAAATGTGCAATCCCGCAGGTACCGAGATTAAAGATAAGCTGCGGGATTGGAAGCTCTAGCCCCAGGCCCTGTAGTAACTACTAGCCGCCCATTTTTCAGAACCCATCATATACTCTGCCAACTTGCTGCCGTCTTGCCGCCCTAGGCCCGGGCCTACTTGGCCTTAAGGCAAATCGGCCACAGGGCGCTGCATGCTGCATGTTAAAGGTTTAATTTACGGCTTATGACCCTATTATACTTACTTTACTCTTCTATGGATGGTATAGAAAGGATGCCAATCTCTTAAGGCAGAATTGTTGCAAAAGTGATCGCTTTTAGCTTTAAATAATAGTTCCTAATCTCTCCGGTGGCGCTAGTTAGGCTCTGGGACATAAGGCAATAAATAACCCGACCAAATTACGTAGGTTGTTTTTGGTAGTATTTCGGTGTATGGTGGCGCCGCCTAATTACTGTTTTTTGATGGACACTTTTCATACATACATAGAGATTTGGCTCCTTTATATAGTCTCCATGCTTATGACATTGAAATATGATTGACGTGGTTGTTGACTTTTGATTCTTGTTTCTTGTGCTAATAAACTCTGCTAATACCATCTGCTATAACAAAAAAAAACTGCTATACATTTTGTTATATAATATGTGTTTTAATTAACCCATACAATAGGTTATGGTCATCGAAAATAGTTTACCGTTGTTTTAAATATGTCGGAAAGTAACAATTAATAATTTCTCGCACGAAAAATTACGTGGACGTGTAAATTTCGTCGAATGGAGATTTGTTGTGAAAAATGCTTTGATACTCGATAATTTATGGACCTGTCTGTATAAGCGGCTACGATGCGGACGACAAAACAACGTCCGAGGTAAGATATAGACAAAAAATAGAAAAAAAAATAGACCCATACAATACTGCAGGCGAACTACTTATTTGGGTCACACACATTTTGTTGTATGATTAAATTGATGCCTATGCCGGGACAAGTCGACCGATGTCAACTCTAATATCAAATGATATGATATGACAATAAACTTCAATAATTTTTAATTTAAAGGTGTCCCAAAAATAACGCAAGATTTGAATTTAATGGTAAACACATTTTTTTCATTATAATGTTATTTGTTTATAAAATCATAAAATATACTAAATAAGGGGATACCGCCGTTTAGCCAAAATATTTTTCGCCAAATTTCACTTCCCAACAAACTTATGGCATCAGTTTCATTTCCCAAATGAAATTTTAGCAAGTTATTTATTTCGCAACCATTTCATGTCCCAGCCCCATACTTGCGAAATGAAAATGACGTACTAGTTTGGGTTAGGTTAGGTTGGATTATGAAAATTTGCGAAATGAAATTTTGCCAAATGATAATTTGCGTAAAAAAGTTTGGGAAACGATCTTTGGCAATACATTAGTAAACCCTAAATAAGGTTACGTGTGGAATAACACGTCGGGCAAATGGCCTCCACGGCTTTGCTGGCAGTGCAAAGCCGTGGAGCGGAAAATTTTGCATAAATTCGGCTGAATTTGAATTTCACCGAAAGTCAAATCAATATTCCGACTATATTTGGCACTAAGTTTTCGAACTGTGCTCGCCAAAATTTCATTACTTTTGAAATATTGTTCAATAATGAAAACGCGTTGTTCTTTCGTATAACCCGCCATTTTTACAAACCCTAAACATTCAGCTGTCAAATAGGTTTTTTTAGGGTTGCATAGCTATAAAATGCAAAAATGGCGGCAAATAAATTCAAATCTTGCGTTCTTTTTGTGAGCCCCTTTAATATGCTTACCTATTTTGACAAACTTTCATGACAAAAATTGTATCATTTGAATCCAAGGTCGAAATAAATGGCTAAGTATTTTATTTTAAATTGATTAATTAGTTCGCGTCTTTAAGTCAAGAGTCAAGGTTAAGATAATCGAGAGCTATTTTTTACGCATCATTGTTACAGGCGGGATACATTTTTCAGTAGGTATACTTGAGACTAATAAGAATATAGGTATATAAATTATAGGTATGTACCCGATACGTTAACTTACATAGCATTGTTAACAAACGTTTTTCTGAAATGTGTTTGTACCATTTGGTAGTATGTATATCGATGTTATACAACTGCAAACTTCTACAGGAAGACTTATTACCTAGGTATCAAATTTGTCTAGCGCCTAATGTAAATGCATTGATGTATAAGTATAAGTCAATGTGTAAATGTATAGCAAGAGTTTACGCTAGATGATTTATATTACAACGGCGCGCCGTTCAGAAATAATCACTATTTTTTGCAGATATCTTACTAATCCGCAAACTAAATATAAACATTGTTTTATTTTGACAATTATAGTTATTGTTTTGAATTTTTTTATTTTATTTTATTGATAAGATTAATTAATTGCCCCTTTCGAAATAAGTAATTAACGTTTTTTTTAATTCTAAATAAGTGGACCATTTTATTTAAGGTTCCCGCTCCGTGATTGTTAAGCCATTTGGGATCCTAACTAAATTGATTGTTCAATACTTACGCTGTAGATTGTCCAATTTAGCTGGAACCCTAAATGGCGCAACAAACATGGACTACACGGAGCGTGACTGTACACTACACACTACACTGTCTTTCATGGGTTTTTATGTTATTCCTACTCAGAACTACGAGCTCATTTGAAATTAATAGGAGAATAAAAGTGTCCCAGAATTTCCAAAAAAAATTGCCATCCTTCCATTTAAAAAACAAAAGGTAGTGTAGTGCAGTAAACAAGTACAGTGGAATCCATTTATTATGACTCCGCTTATACTGACCAACCGCTTACTATGACGCAATTCTAATTACTAAAGGAAGTTCGGTTTTCATATAAAATTCTTTGTGACATAGTCGGATAATTATATCCGGTTATACTGACACATTCGCGGATTTTCGTGGCCGTCCTCACGTTTTTACCTGCGAGGACGTTTAGTGCGTGCGATGTTTTAGTTTTGGATTCTCAGTGACAAATTGATAATTGTTACAAGGTTATAAAATTCATATCTTTAAGAGGAATTTAAGATTAATTTGGAAAAAAATACAAAAATAAGAAGTATACAATTAAATACAACTATACTTTAGAATCTAAAGCATAGTTGTATTGTATAATTGTTCATCTAAAGTTTAGATGACATCCGCTTAGTATGATGTGTTTGTCATTGTCACTTTCCTTCGATGTCATTATATACGGATTCTACTGTAGTTTTTAAATTTCCGTCCCGGGTCGTGCGTCGGTTCCGCAGACATATTGACATTCAGGAACCTACTGTTTTCAAGTCAGACTTGAAGATCGGAAAATGTGACGCTCTGCAAAATTTAATTAATGCGGCTATTTTAGTACCCCGGTTGGACTGGTGCAATTTGGTTTAACGTTTTAAAAGTGCGAGAACAAGAGAAACATACTAGAAGGCGGTGTCTATAAAATTAAGACAGAAGATAGTACTTTTATGTAATTTTTTAAATATTAAAATCGCCATTACGATAAAAAGAACAGAATTATTATTGTAATATTAATTATTTTATAAAGAAGAAAGAAAGAAAATATATCATTTGCAAACACACATAAACACAAGCAATAAGGTATAAAACTATAAATTGTGTTGTGTCAGCAAAACGGCTCAAGCTCAGCATTGTGGTACAGCACGGAGGCTGCAACGCTTATTTTCAGGTTGCTCCTTGTTGGTGACAGACAACCGACCACATACACATAATACAGGAACCATCATTGCAATCGGCAGTACAATAAAATAAAAAAATCTGAATGACTAGTCAATGTAAAATGTTATTATTTACAGTTGCAATAAGAATACCTAAATGAAGAGGTTGGCAAACAGATAATAAAGGAATTAACACTTAATTAATATTGTTTACTTCAAAAATAATTATTATAACTTACCGATCTTGTTCAGGCTAGGTTCAACGAAGAAGGAAGCTACGAAGAAGCCGTTCATACACACGTCTAGCACGCTGCATAGAAGGGTGAGGAGCAGCTGACCAAGCTTTGGCCACTCAGGGCTGAGTATGACCGGCGAATACACGCGGCTCAGGTTCGCTACTCAGGGTCACTGTTAATGGCAATGTGCTTATAAATTACCGATCTTGTTTAGGCCAGGTTCAACGAAGAAGGAAGCTACGAAGAAGCCGTTCATACACACGTCTAGCACGCTGCATAGAAGGGTGAGGAGCAGCTGACCAAGCTTTGGCCACTCAGGGCTGAGTATGACCGGCGAATACACGCGGCTCAGGTTCGCTACTCAGGGTCACTGTTAATGGCAATGTGCTTATAAATTACCGATCTTGTTTAGGCCAGGTTCAACGAAGAAGGAAGCTACGAAGAAGCCATTCATAGACACGCCTAGCACGCTGCATAGAAGGGTGAGGAGCAGCTGACCAAGCTTTGGCCACTCATGGCTGAGTATGACCGGCGAATACACGCGGCTCAGGTTCGCTACTCAGGGTCACTGTTAATGGCAATGTGCTTATAAATTACCGATCTTGTTCAGGCCAGGTTCAACGAAGAAGGAAGCTACGAAGAAGCCATTCACAGACACGCCTAGCACGCTGCATAGAAGGGTGAAGAGCAGCCAGCCAAGTTTCGGCCACTCATAGCTAAGTATGACCGGCGAATACACGCGGCTCAGGTTCGCTACTCAGGGTCACTGTTCATGGTAACTTACCGATCTTGTTTAGGCCAGGTTCAACGAAGAAGGAAGCTACGTAGAAGCCGTTCATAAACACGCCTGCCACGCTGCATAGAAGGGTGAAGAGCAGCCGGCCAAGTTTCGGCCACTCATGGTTGAGTACGAGCGGCGAATACGTGTTGCTCAGGGCTTTAAACATAGCCAATATCTGGTCGAACGGGAACATGGGATATTTATCTGTAACAATAATAAAAATAAATGTCCACGTTGTTAGTCTAATAGGGGATATTACTGCAATTTTCTGCCACCAGAGTGCAGGACTAGCCTTTTTAGTAAACCATAGAGTAACTTATACATACTGTACCTTTAACAGGTTTTTGACAAGTTTTCAGAGATAATAAAATTGACATTGATGCATCAAGGTGGTTTGCTTACAGAGGACCTACCGGGCAACGCAAATCCAGAAATTCGCTATCTGCCTCTTTATCGCTCGAATATGCAAGAGTGACAGAGATGTTAGATAAAGAAATTTTCTTGTTTCACGATAGACCCTCAGATTGTGGCGCCCTCTACGCAGAGTTTCGCGTAATATTCCCTATTGTTAGTTTAGTTTGATTTGTCTATTTTATTATCGATATTATCATACTGTTACTGTTACATACAGGTGGGATGAAAAGGTGTAGCAGGATAGTCTTTGAAAAATTGCCCCCAGAGATTTTTGTTCAATCTATTACCAGATGATGCCCTGTGAGAAGAAAAAAATTCATACAATTTTTTAACCGTTTACTGCCCTCACGGCATCCATTTAACCCTAAAACGTTTTTATTTATTTTCTCCTAAACTATGTAACTGACGGATTTCAAACTTTTTACAAATATTACTTCAGCCTTAACCCTTCGAATGCCTTGTCCCGTATCTGTCACAGACAAATTGAACTTTAATTCACAATTTCAAGGTTATTAATTCAGTAGCAATTTTTTGACACGGGCGTTCGAGGGGTTAAGGTACTCGTATTGTTAAAAAAATAAGTAAACCTTTTCCTTCTTACAAAAAAAAATTAAATAAATTGTACCACCCTGTATAACAAGTTCGTATATAATAATAAAATAGTAGAAATTAAATAAAATGGATTTTTTTTTCAAGAACGGAAAAGGTTCTAAACCATTTCCTTCTTGAAAAAAAAAAACCAAAAATTAAAAAAAATTGTAACATTCTGTATACTTATAACAAGTTCGGCTAGTGGTACTAACACTATTTTTTTTTAAAATGTGAACCAACATCTTATCTACATAATATTCAAGTTTCATCAACCTAGTAAAGGTGGAGGATACTGCCCAGTAGAGGGTAAAAAATTTGTATGAAATCTTTTCTCCTCACGGGGCATCATCTGGTAATAGTTTTATACAAAAATCTCTGGGGGCAATTTTTCAAAGGCTATCCTGCTACACCCTTTTCCAATATCAGCAATCCCCACCGTGTTGGTTGGTGTCAACTAGCGCTTAAGGGGCCCACTGACTATCAGTCCGCCGGACGATATCGGCTTGTCAGTTAGAACAAAAATTTGACAGTTCCAAACAGCTGACAGGCCGATATCGTCCGGCGGACTGATAGTCAGTGGGCCCCTTTAGGCGGTCGTCACACTGGATGCGATTCGCACATCGCTCCGATGTGCGAGCGGCAGTGTTGGCCGAAACGTTAATGCAATTAATCATTAACCAGTACAAATTGAACCGTAAACTGCAACCGTCCGTTACGGCTTACGGTTCAATTTGTACTGGTAATTGCAATTAACGTTCGGCCAACACTGGCGAGCGGGATCTCGCTATAATATTATCACAGAGAAATAAGTAAGCTTAGAGTGCTCACTCCATATATGGATTTGCTTACTTAATAATAATAGATGGGAGGTGTGGCTACACTTATTAAATTAAATTAAATATCATTTATTTACATGGTAGGTATCTTGAAAAATCGGCCAAGAGCATGTCGGGCCATGCTCAGGGTAAGGTTCCGTAGTTACCATTCTGTCAGAACAGGCCAAACGGGGGCCATATCATGTACATTACAAGATTTACAAGTATAAGAGAGCTTAGTACCTTCGCAGCGCTTTGTACGTCTTTTTACTAAGAAGAGGAGACTTTTTGCAAAAACTCAAAAACGGCTAGACTCATCATGTTTGCTATAGTTTTCGTTGAAAGTATTTTTTGAGCTTTTGTATTAAGAATTTTTCATATTTTTTTTATCATATTAATCAGGTCATATTGACGACCGGTCTGGCCTAGTGGGTAGTGACCCTGCCTGTGAAGCCGATGGTCCTGGGTTCGAATCCCGGTAAAGGCATTTATTTGTGTGATGAGCACAGATATTTGTTCCTGAGTCATGGGTGTTTTCTATGTATTTAAGTATTTATATTATATATATATCGTTGTCTGAGTACCCATAACACAAGCCTTCTTGGGCTTACCGTGGGACTTAGTCAATCTGTGTAAGAATGTCCTATTCAATTCAATTCAATTCAATATTTTTATTTCGAATAAAAAATCCATATTATTGTTAGTACAAGGCACAGCAAAACTTATAAATCTATGTTAGTGATAAAAATAAAATAAAAAATAAAAATATAATAAAAATAAAAATATTTAATATCTATACTATTTATTTATTTATTTATTTATTTATTTATTAATGGTTCAAAAGTTAGGTTAAAATCTCTTTTGGAGCAATTATGTCCGAAAATATTTATTTTATCAAAAAATGGTTGTTGGAGAACCTTATTCGTTTTGAACGACCTATTCAACGATCCCCACACCATTGGGTTAAAGCGAAAAAATTGAAAAAAGAAACATTTTGTTTGGGAGGTACCCTAAAAAAAATCCTGTAGTTTTTATTTTACCGTTCTGTCGAAATGCATGATTTATGTATCCATGCCAAATTGCAGCTTTCTAGGACTAACGATCACGGAGCAAAGCCTCGGACAGACAGACAGACGGACATGGCGAAACTATAAGATGCGAAACTGTGAGATGATGGATGAATGATAGCTTTCTAATTTACCTTGTTGTCTATTGTGTATTGTTTGACATGAAATTGTATATGTAGTTGCAAAATCACTTGACATAGGTATTTTTAATTTATATTATTTGCATGACTAAATTGTATTTCAATGTACTGTTTTGCTATTTGCATGTATAAATCTGCCAGCGCTTTGGTGCAAACTGTAATGCTGTGTAAATATGTTGTTATAATAAATAAATGTCAAATAAGGGTTCCTAGTGGATTACGGAACCCTAAAAACGAACATACATACAATAATAAGTCAGTCAAAGTCAAACTCAAAATTTAATATTCTTTATTCGAATAGGCCTAGCAACAAGCACTTTTAAATTGTCAAGTTTTACAAATATTGCCTTATTATAAATATCAGAACAATTTATTTATGCAGTTATTATTGTTTTTAAGAACATTGAATTATTAGAGATATGTCAAACTTAATAATAAGAATTTCGCAAAAGGATCGCCAAACAAACAAAATTGTATAAAAAAATACTAGTCTAGAAACTCTCTAGAATGAAAATCTAAATGTAAAAAAATACGGATTACCTAATATAGGTATTCATTGAATTATCAATTTCATCATTATTAACATAATAATAAATAATTAATTATTTTCAGTCACACTTAATCCCACGGTGTTTCACCATTCATGTAGTCTTGTGTGCTATAATAGGCTGTAGAGATAAGCTTACGTTTTACATAATTTTTAAATTTATTAACAGAAAATTCAGTGATGATATTTGGAAGTTTATTATAAAATTTTACCCAATTACCCATGAATGATTTTTTAATTTTATGGAGCCGAGTAAAGGGCACTGCGAGCTTATGCTTATTTCTAGTGATAAAAATCTTAAAAGCTAAATAAAAACCGGCCGACTGCGAGTCGGACTCGCCCACCGGGGGTCCGTACTTTTTTAGTATTTGTTATTATAGCGGCAACAGAAATACATCATCTGTGAAAATTTCAACTGTCTAGCTATCACCGTTCATGAGATGCAGCCTGGTGACAGACAGACGGACAGACGGACAGACGGACAGACGGACAGACGGACAGCGGAGTCTTAGTAATAGGGTCCCGTTTTTACCCTTTGGGTACGGAACTCTAAAAATCATTTCGGGGACACAGTTTTCTGTTGCGTCGCCCGTTCCGGTGTAGGATTCGGCAGATTCCCACGGAACCGCCTTATGATTAATAAGTTTTAAACTTGCTTATAACTGAATAGGTACTTATTAATTAAATTGAATTAAGCTTAAATCTTATCATAATTAAGTTTTCACTAGGCTTTGTATAAAACTTATTGTAAATGGGTTCACAAACAACACAAAACACTCTAAGGCCCACTTGCACCATCCCACTAATCCAGGGTTAAGAGCAGTGTTGGCCGAAACGTTAATGCAATTAATTATTAACCAGTACAAATTGAACCGTAAACTGTAACCGCCCGTTACGGTTTACGGTTCAATTTGTACTGGTTAATGGTTAATTGTAATTAACGTTCGGCCAACACTGGTTAAGAGTCCCCGGCAAGCTCGGCAGAGTTTCACCTTCCTATATAAACGGAGTTTCGTTCTCATTCTAAAACTACGTATTGTAATAAAACTTTGCACATAAAATGAAATGAGGTATATCTAGGTCTGTAATTAGTTTATATACTTAGCTCTAGTATATAACACAAACGAAATAAAGCATAAAAAAGTTTTGTATGAAAAACTTAAATTCGCTGTATTTTTTAACTATAGTATCTGAAGCTACATAAACTAATTACAGACCTAGATATACTTTATCCTATTTTAAGTACAAAGTTTCAGAGCAATATAGCTAGTAGGTTTAAAATGAGAGCGTAACTACGTTTGTATGGAGAACTGAGCTTGCCTTCGTCTATTAGGCGGTTAAACCGTTAACCCAGTGTCAAATTGTAATGGTAACCATGGTAACTCCAGGTTTAACCGGTTAACCTGGGTTAGTGAAACGGTGCAAGTGGGCCTAAGCGAACCAGCCTATTACCAGAATAGCAAGACCCCTCACAAACTTTATCGCGCTTATGTTAGTTGTTAATAATTTCCTTAATAAAAATGTGCCATTTTCAACCAAAAGGGTACTTATTGTCGCTTGTCAGTAAGGCGCTATTTCCATATAGCTTCAATTAGAAATCAACCTTATCTACAAGCGACAATGCGGTACCTTTTGATTGAAAACGCCACAAATAGTGATATCTACATACATAGGAAGTTCTATAAGAAACCCAGTTTTGTTTATACAATCGTTTATCGTTTATTACGCATAGTTGACGTCCAACGGACATAGGATGGTCGCGCTTTTATCGTCTGTCATGTTGGCCGTCACGTTCTGACAAGTAACTAAGTGCAAGAGGGACGCATGGAACGACCCGAACGACAGACGACAATAGCGCAGCCATCATATCCGTACAGATGTTGGAAGAAGTTTGAGATAATTTTATAGACGAGATTAATAGGATGATTGTTACTTGCGACTCACAGTTGGCTAGTAAAAACATTAGGTGCAGTCGCCGACAGATATATCGGAGCGGCCGAGGTGTTTAAAAATATCTGAACACGCACTCTACCGCCTTGACAATAAAGTCATGTTCAGATATTTGCGAGTAGGTATCTTGGCCGCTCCGATATAAAAGTGACAAACTTACATTTTCAGGGTTCCGTACCCAAAGGGTAAAAACGGTAACCTATTACTAAGACTCCACTGTCCGTCCGTCTATCTGTCTGTCTGTCACCAGGCTGTATCTCATGAACCGTGATAGCTAGACAGTTGAAATTTTCACAATTGATGTATTTCTGTTACCGCTATAATAACAAAATACAAAAAAGTACGTAACCCTCGGTTGGAGAGTCCAACTCCGTATTTTATTTTTTTGGATTAACATTATGGATCTGTAATCGCTTTTTTATTTTTATTTTTTTTATTTTTTTGTCCTAAAATTAAAATATCGGGAAAAAGAAGCACGTTTGTATAATGTGTCTGTATGAAATATGAAACATGTACTTAGATCTAATTACACTAATCCCTACTAATATTATACTTGCGAAAGTAACTCTATCTGTCTATTTGTCTGTCTGTTACCTCTTATTTTTTAGTTGCTAAAATATGTAATTTGCTATGTCCTGATCAGGGTCCATGAGATACTGTAACTTTATTTATAACAATTGTATATTGATGAATACCATGGTTGCAATAAAGTATAAAATAAAATAAAATAAAAAGATAAGTACCCATTTTTTTTTTATTTGGACACAAAGTTAGGTACTTCAACAAATTTAAAATTCGTCCATTGTACCTGGTCCCAGAGGATTTATAAGTACCACCTTATAAATCGGATTGTGAAATACTATTTCATTTTGAAATATTTTAACATTATATGTTAGTGCAAGCTCGGTTTTCACAGAAAAACGATTCATTTCCATTACGTATAAAATATTCGTGGTATTGGTACAGACAGAAGCGGAGTTCCATTCAAAGAGAATCTTAATGGAATGAAATAAACTGGAACTAAATTTACTTTTTACGGTTCCGTACCTCAAGAAAAAAAAAAACGGAACCCTTGTAGGATCACTGGCTGTCCATCTGTCACTATGTTGCTCCGAAACTATGTTATATGGCAATTAGTCAGTAACACTTTGGTTTACTGTAAAGGGGCCCACTGACTATCAGTCCGCCGGACGATATCGGCCTGTCAGTTGTTCGGAACTGTCAAATTTTTGTTCTAACTGACAGGCCGATATCGTCCGGCGGACTGATAGTCAGTGGGCCCCTTTCATAAACGCATATTGCTTGTGCAACCTAAGGCAGGTTTTTAAAGAATATACGTTCTTACACTATCACACGTAAGGTGTTTCAATAACTACTCCCATCACCTGCTCGAAACCATTTTAAACAAGTTCCATCTTGTTATTTGAACTACTGCACCAATTAATTTGAAATTAGGTACGCATATCGAATTAAGGGACAAAACGCGATTTTTCAGTAGCCAAAAAATATACATATCTCGCGCTACTCACTGAGGCACTGTTAGTGATTGAAAATGGAGACCTAGGCTCTCTAGACAAGATCGCTCACCTAGGACACTTACATAGGTAATTAGGGTTTGTTTCTTACAAACCGTTATTACCTATGTATTGTCCTAGGTGATCGATCTAGACGCGATGGCGAAGCGGCGCGGCGCGGCTCGAAGCGGGCGAGATCAATCCATGCCATTTTTAGACGCGAATACTACGCGGCTAGAGGCGTGGCGCATGTCGACTCACATTTGATTTTTTATAGGTTTTACTGGTATTTCTATAGATACCAGTAAATGGAGAAGAAATAAAAAAAATATTCAAATGCACGGAAACTGGCATAAAGGACTTAAGCGACAATAACGTATATGGAACTTACGACTATTGTGAGTTTCGAAAAAGTTATTATTTATTAATCTTTATTTATTCTTAAACTTAAGTTAGGTTATTTTATAATATGGATATAAAAATAAAATATTAAAACACGTACAAAAACAATACCTACAAAATACTTATAAACATATTATAAAAAAACTAACCTAGTGTGCCGCCAGCAGCGGGGCCAGGCCCAAGCTGCCGGTGGTCAGGGCCGCAGAGAGAGGAACCGGCGGACTATCCGCGCCGTGTCCAATTTTTATACCGTGTACAATTAAATTTTTTAGGCTAATTGCGAGGTCATAATTCATAATTTATTGCATATTAATCATGTGGTACAAAACAGATATTACATTAGGGTAAGTTAACACATGAACCCTGTTAGGGCACAGCAAGTATTTCTTAGAACTAAACTATAACTAGGAGGTGAGTGCAGTCATATATGTAGGTTCATAAATTAAAATTAACGCATTTTGAAACTCGTGTTCAAGGCATAAGATTAAAAGCTAATATTTATTATTTTATACTTATTTTATTATATTAATTACTTATTATTTTATTATAAACTTTTTATTATATTATAATCAATTAGCTACTTATCTGGGTACTATTTTGATAGGTACCATTGATTTATTTTATCTTTATTAATTTGTTGTTAAATATATTCCCACAGTAGCATTAATAAGATTGCATTAAATATATTTTATTTTATTTATCATTCATTCAATATATAATATTATAAGTAGCAAAGATAGATATAACTCCGTAATAGATGGATACAGTCTTAGGAAAAAACGTGCCTCGAAAATCAAGAAAATTTGATTCTCGTTCAGAGGGCGCTACTAGCTTTGGCCTACTGTCGTATAGATGGCGTTGACGGTTTCATTTGTTATTTAACAATTTTAACGCAATTCAGTGAAAGAACATGGGTCAAAATCATAAAAATAATTAATGCAAATAAAAAAAATCATTTATCCATATTTAAATACATTTTATCGTATTTTTATAAATCTTCATTTTTAGTTTTAAAGTGTGTCGACAGATGGCAGTGAATTTACTGGGGTTACAAAATTTACTATGACAGTACCGCTCTAGTATAAGTTACTCTATGTAAGTAGGTATATTTAATTTAAATGTAATTTAGATTATCATTATAGTTCTTTATAATATGAGTATAAAAGTAAAATATAAAAACATAGTTATTATTATTAAATTTAAATTATTATTATTTTATTTGGGCAAAGATTCATCATTCAGGTACTCGTTTATGGATTAATAGCATTTTTTAGGAGCAAATTTTTTAGATCCCCTTTGTGTTGTCTTCCATTTTGTTTATTATTTACTTGGATAGTTTGTTTGCTACAAGTAATGCATCGGTAGTAAGGGCCATTTTTAAACATTTCTAATTTTGTTGGGAGAGTATTTCAATTTTAGAATTGTTGCCTTCTTTGCGAGTTAACAACTTTTTTTTGTAAAAAGATGCGAATTGTTCCTAACAAAGAGGTCTACAGCTCACAGAGCCCCTAGTTTCATTTATTGAAAGAGCGTTAGCGAAGGTCTCTGTTCCCGATTGTCCGGATGTTCTCCTCTGCAGGTCGCATTTCTCAATCGATTTTCGTGAAATGTTGTGAACTTGTGAGCCGGCTTGGTAGTTAGATATATTTTTTTGTCGTTTTTTGTTTATTTCAATGTTCAAAATAGAGAAAATTGAGTTAAAGGACTTAAGTGATTGTAACGTCGATGGCACTTAAAACTATTGTGAGTTCGCTGTAATAATGCGTAAACTAATGAAGATTTATTGTTTTTACATTTTTAACCTTATGGAGCTTATCGCGAGGTCTACAAAAGCTTTTAATTTTACTTCTTAAAATTCACAACAACAGCACACAATACAAAAATTTGTATTAAATAAAAATAAGGTCGATATCTTTCTTTCTCATCAAACGTTCGGAAAAGGCCATCGCATCGCGCTGTGCCGCGCCGCGCCGCTTCGCGTTCGCGCGAAGAACGCTCACCTAAGACACTTTCATATGAATCAACGGTTTTTTTCTTAATTCGCTTGGCCGCCGCGTGGGCCGCCGCGTCGCGGCTCTTCGCTTCGCGTTCGCGAGTTGTTCGCCTACGTAAGACGCAGCCGTACGCGGAGCTCGGCCTTCGCATTTGGGCTTTGGGGTATTTGATCTTGCTATGCGAGCTATTTTGCATCAGTTGTACATAAACAATAATATCAATCTTCAATAAATATCTGTGGTTTGACATATGTGACATTTTTTTACGTTACGTTTCTAGAGCAAAATGAGCACCATTTCTGTCAGCGGTACATTCATTTCCAAGTAATGACTTCTTTCCTAAACATTGATAAAAAACGATGCATATATGTAGCTATTATAGTTACATAAGCCACCGCGCCATAACACTTTGCGTTACTTACATCATCATTAGGGTTTTTCAAAAAGTTTCACTAACGTTTCACGTGCAAAAATAAAAAAGTATGTTAAAACTTGTGTAATGTACGGAACCCTTAAATCGCAAGTCCGACTCGCACTTGATCGGTTTTTACACTGTGGCTGGGTTAAGGAATTTTTAATGAAAACATCGATCCTGCTCCCAATTTATTTACTTGCAAACTGGAAGTATCATTCAGGTTAGATGTGAACAGGGATAAGTAAATGATTAGGTACCTTGGATAAAATGTGACGTTCTACGGATAAAGGTACCCTATGGTGGTTGGCGCTTACGTCGCGCAGCACCGTTTGGAGCGTCGTTTATAACAGTGTAAGTACCAACCGCCATAAGGTATCTTTACCCGTGGAACGTCACAAATTATCTGGATCTACTAATAAATGCTTAAATAAATAAATAAAACTTGATTTAAAATGTTTTCTAAATCGGTCTTAGTCGATCACGCTCTGTAAAACATTTTTGATGAATTTTTGATTACCGAAAACGCATAAGTGGGGCGGGAACTATATTTTTATTAGTTCTTTTTTAGGGTTCCGTACCCACAGGGTAAAAACGGGACTCTATTACTAAGACTTCACTGTCCGTCTGTCACCAGGCTGTATCTTATGAACCGTGATAGCTAGACAGTTGAAATTTTCACAGATGATGTATTTCTGTTGCCGCTATAACAACAAATACTAAAAACAGAATAAAATAAATATTTAAGTGGGGCTCCCATACAACAAACGCAATTTTTTGCCGTTTATTGCGTAATGGTACGGAACCCTTCGTGCGCGAGTCCGACCCGCACTTGCCCGGTTTTTTTTAAACTAGAAAATTAACTATGAAATATTATATCTAACTCTAAAATGTAAGCCTCTTTTTGCATATCATGGATAAAAGTTATGAAAAGTTATTCGCAGCTGCAAGACGAGTAATTCGCTAGTTCGCTACAGACAAAAGTTAAAGTTTCGATCAAGGCCACGACTACAGGTGACGCGGAAAGTATTATTTCAATAAAATCGGCTTATAATTAATAAAAATTTATATAAAATATCCTTTCGCTGTAATTAAAACGTAATAAAAGGTAAATTTGAAAATATTCCAAAAATATACGAAAAATCGAATTAGAGGTCCCTACAGCGTTACCTGCCAATTTCCGCTCCGAGGAGTCCTTTCACGACTCGGTTATTAGTTTCAGGAGTTGTGTCTCGATCCACGACGACCGCCCGAGTGCCGCTAGGCGGCCGCTGGAAGCAACCCACGGGTGCATCGATGGGCGGTCCCGATCCTGACCAACGGGACACCTCCCCTTGGCACCTCAAGGTCAAGGGCTGCACTGTTATCAACAAACACTATCTCTGACCTATTTTATCATTACTGCAAGTGCATACGTGCAACTGCGACAGCCTACGTTACATTCAAAATTTATATAGACGTATATGCCGTGCTAGGTTATATGTTATGCAACTTTTTGAATTTGTGGCCATCCAAAATGGGAGGGACTTCTGGAAGTCCCGCCAATAATCTTTAATCATTATCGAATTTTGCATTCATCGTTTCGGCCGGTCATTCCGTTTTGAGACTTGACGCAGGTAACGCATGTAAGCAAATATTTAAATAATTGTGAACTAACAATCCCGCCATTTCGAATTAACTATATAAAAGTGAATCTTTGGTGCCTTAAAAATAACAAAGTATTTTTAATATTCAACCAAATTACATAATTATCATCACACAATATAAAATAATTAAAGTTTTAAAATTAGATATTTTCCAAAAATGTTCTACTGATTTATTTTATTTTATTGCAGTTTACGAGTACCGGCAGTTGCGCTAAAAGCGCCTTATTAACTGTAAGTATTTCTGGTTTAATTCGTAATGATTATTTTAGTAATAAATACAAATTATTTAACTCCCTTGGGCGTCGTATGAGCGCTATTACTCCCTTCATGTGCATTTGTGAACAAGTGAGATAAAAAGTAAAGGGCTAGCATTCCACTCTTTATTTTATTTTATATTTTACGTTTTATCTGACCACTTTTGTTACTAATATTTCCTCCTAAAATGTGCCTAAACGTAATAAAAATAAAAATGTGCCCGCCCTGTATAAAAATTACAAATCCAATTTTCAATTACTTATTACTTTAGCAGATTCATTGCAAAACCATTACCATTTAAAAAAAATATTGTTTATTCAAGCAGGGCTAGCAAGAGGCATGGTTAAATAAAGGGTACACGGAAAGAACATTTCTAGTCACTTAAAAAGTAATATTTTGAGTAATCGCGGTTTTAAAATTTGGAACCATGTCAAAATGTACGGTAATTCCGTGACCAGGTCTTTTTTAACTAAAAAAAAGTTGTTATATATATTATACAGTGGTAGCAAAATATATAACTAATAGTTCATTAAGAGCTCTACATTTTGAGATGAAAATCTCATTTTCCGAAAAAAGTGACTAGACATGTTCTTTCCGTGTACCCTTCAAATGGTCTGACCTACAAAAATATAATTATAATTTTAAGGCAATTTTTCCCAATGACCCGGCCCGACACCCTGGAATAACGGTGACCTTGAAAAGCGCATAGCTCTCAAGGCCATCGAGTGCGCGTGGAATCGCGGATGCACTGCGCATGGCCGTAATGACAAGGTCGGCGCATGGCAACAGGGTGGCTATTCACAAAGCCTACCTGCACGGTA
The DNA here is from genome assembly GCF_947568885.1 of Cydia strobilella. Lineage (NCBI taxonomy): Eukaryota > Metazoa > Arthropoda > Insecta > Lepidoptera > Tortricidae > Cydia > Cydia strobilella. The sequence continues at coordinate 5,539,013 of NC_086068.1, read as the reverse complement.
AACAAGGACCAAGACCGGTGTCGGGTGGGGTTGTTATGAGTGTGTGTGTCAAGTAATACTGGTCATTACGCGATCACACTTTTCTCTTGAGAAAGTTAATTTAATTAATTTATATCTACACACATTAAATATCATAAACCCTCTATGATGACTTCAAAAACCGCAAATTACGGCCAGCACTAAAGATAAACTGTTTTGTGACAACAAATTTGTTAAAATTTAATTAGTTAAATGGTCATTATTCAAATGTTTGCAGGCCCCGGCAGATGAAATCAATTCGGTAATAGGGATGATGACAAATGTTGAATTTTAAAACAACATATGCAACATAGATAGCATGTGAGCAATTTATCACAATAATGTGAATATTAAAATAATATATGAACATGATAAAAAAATACAGGATCTAAAAGTTTCAAAATGTACAGTTTTTTTTAAAGGAATAAAGTAAAGATACCATTCGATTCCTTGCATTTTACCCAAAAAAGGATTGTATAGCAACTATATGCATAAACGTAATATTTCACCGGTAAAATCGCAATTTTACTTATTTTCCATACATTCAAGATGGGCTCTCAGTGATCTTGACGTCACGTTTACTTATCGTTTTGTTAGGAACGTTTCGCGAGTAAAGTACGACTGTCGGACTTTGACTATCATTTCTGACTTTTGTATTGCTTTAATGCAATGGGTTCCATATAGACATTTGATCCCAAAAACAAACCTGATCGATCGATTGATACTATTAATAAAAAAAACCGGCCAAGTGCAAGTCGGACTCGCGCACGAAGGGTTCCGTACCATTACGGAAAAAAAACAGCAAAAAAAATCACGTTTGTTGTATTGGAGCCCCATTTAAATATTAATATTATTCTGTTTTTAGTATTTGTTGTTATAGCGGCAACAGAAATACATCATCTGTGAAAATTTCAACTGTATAGCTATCACGGTTCATGAGATACAGCATGGTGACAGACAGATAGACGGACAGACGGACGGACAGACGGACAGCGGAGTCTTAGTAATAGGGTTCTAACGCGGCTACATTGCAAGGCATTGGTGACGGAAAAAAAGAAAGCTTTATTTAAGGGCTCTATAGACCTTGTAATAAATTCGCTTGCGATTTTCGATACATTGCCGACTAAGTAGCCCTTTGGGTACGGAACCCTAAAAATTGTTTGTCCAGCCTATTATCTCACATACTTAAGGTATCTGTGCAATTTCTTGATGCCTAGGAGGCCCTAGCTTGGAAGCCTAGCTTTTTATACTCTTTTGAATAATGAAAATTGGCAAAATAATGACCATGTTGTTTTCGCCCAAGCCATACTCAAATTAAGACACGATGTCACTGATATTATATAACATATAAATAGCTTAATATATGCTCCTTTAAATAAAATAAAAATTTGGTATACTTTAGCGCTCGTTTCAGAAATAAAATAAATAAATAAATATTATAGGACATTCTTACACAGATTGACCAAGTCCCACGGTAAGCCCAAGAAGGCTTGTGTTATGGGTACTCAGACAACGATATATATAATATATAAATACTTAAATACATAGAAAACACCCATGACTCGGGAACAAATATCTGTGCTCATCACACAAATAAATGCCCTTACCGGGATTCGAACCCAGGACCATCGGCTTCACAGGCAGGGTAACTACCCACTAGGCCAGACCGGTCGTCAAATACATAAATACATATATAACTAGTAATTTTTGATAGAAATCGATCCAGCAGTTTAAGGAATCACACTGATTTAAACTTTCACGATTTTTACTCATTATAATTTACAACGACGGGACGTTCAAGTTAATAAACAAGACCAAGTGCGGGTAGTTCGAAAAACTCGCGCGCCTAGAAGATGTTGATGTCAACTTTAGCCAGTCTCCTCCGAGACCACGGGGACAACGCCGTCCTCGAAACGTCGGAGGTAAATTTAATACTTATTATACGCGATTAAGTCCCGTCGTTGTAAATATTAATGAGTTTAAGGAATATCAGCTCTCTTCCAAAATGATGTAAGGGAATTTTGGCATAAAATGCATTTTGTTGGCTAGCGTAGGGTTTTTTTATGTTAAAAAAGCCTTTAAAATGCATATATATGTTCTGTAAGGTATTTGTAATATGGGCCTTGTTGCCTGTTTTTTAGGGTTCCGTACCCAAAGGATAAAAACGGAACCCTATTACTATGTCTGTCTGTCTGTCACCAGGCTGTATCTCGTGATCTGTGATAGCTAGACAGATGATTTTCACAGATGATGTATTTCGGTTGCCGCTATAACAACAAATACTAAAAACAGAATAAAATAGAGATTTAAGTGGGGCTCCCGTACAACAAACGTGATTTTTGACCGAAGTAAAGCAACGTCGGGCGGGGTCAGTACTTGGATGGGTGACCGTTTTTATAGTTAATGGTACGGAAGCCTTCGTGTGTGAGTCCGACTCGCACTTGGCCGGTTTTCTTTAATAAATATAAAATAAATAAAATTAATTGTAGTGTGATAAATGCCGCAATGGCGGTCGTAACAGGCGGTTTCTGAACACATCATAGAGAGCTTATAATACATGTGTTTTGCCACCCCTTGCAGCCTGCCGCCCCGGGCCATGGCCCCTTGGCTCTAGGATAAATACTGAAAACATGTGTTGTTACTATCAATAATATCATTCCTATTAATTGTCCTTTGTTCTCAGAATGTATATTTTCATATCAAAATCCTATTAAATTAATCCCACTGCATACATCGGTTTCATTATGCGATTGCATAGAAATCAGTATCGTTGTTTGGTGTCAAATGAGCTTAGAGGATTAATATGATGGAATCAGGGGCACATTCGCGGACGATTGAACGATATATCAACGAACTAGAATAATGTTTGACGTTTTAAATAATTTGTATCTAACATAGTTTTAAGTTACTGCATGTTCGACTAACCGTTATGGATTTCTGTGGTCCGAAATAAATGTTTTTTTTTTTTAAATAACCTGTGATCGAAATAGGGAATATTATGCAAAACTCTGCGTAGAGGGCGTCACTAGCACAATCACAGGGCCTGCCGCGAAACATGAAACACTTCCCTATTTGATCGATAGAGAGGCAGATAACGAAATTTCTATTTTCGCGTTTCGCGGTAGGCCACCTCTAAACAAACCGCCTTGATGCATGAATGTCATAATGAATACTTGTCAAAAAACTGTTTAAGGCATAGTATGTATAAGTTACTCTATGGTTTAGGATGTGCACTAGTGCTGCACTCTGGCGGCAGAACATTGCGGTAATATTGCGGTATAAATACCTAAACTTGGTAGAACCAAAGATAGATATAACTCCGTAATAGAATGGATACAGTCTAAGGAAAAAACGTGCCTCGAAAAAATTTGATTCTTGATCAGATGGCGCCACTAACTTTGGCCTACTCTCGTGTAGAGGGCGTTGACGGTTTCGTTTGTTATTTATGGTCTACCGCGAAACGCGTAAATCGAAATTTCGTTATCTGCCTCTCTATCGATCAAATAGGCAAGAGTAATAGAGAGGCAGAAACCGAACTTTCGATTTTCGTGTTTCCCGGTTTGATTGTGATTGTGCTAGTGACGCCCTCTACGTAGAGTTTTGCGTAATATTCCCTATTGTGTTGCGGGGTTTATAGCAACTTACAACTGTAGCCTTAGGTATTAACAAAGATAGATATAACTCCGTAATAGATGGATACAGTCTAAGGAAAAAACGTGCCTCGAAAATCACGAAAATTTGATTCTCGATCAGATGGCGCCACTAGTTTTGGCCTACACTCGTATAGAGGGCGTTGACTGTTTCGTTTGTTATTTATAATTTTAACGCATACCAGTGAAAGAATATATATGGGTCAAAATCATATAAAAATAATTAATGCAAATAAAAAAATTATTTATCCATATTTAAATACATTTTATCGTATTTTTATAAATATTTATTTTTAGTTTTAAAGTGTGTCGACAGATGGCAGTGAATTTACTGGGGTTACAAAATTTTATATGACAGTACCGCTCTAGTATAAGTTACTCTATGGTATTAGGTAAATCTATGTCTTATTTGCGTACAAAAATTTCTGCCGAATAACACGGGGAGCTGCAGAAGTAACGGACGCAAAAGATTACTCAAACATGCAAAAAAGTATCTGTGTCGAAACATGAAGATACGCATATAAAAAAAAATAACACATCATTTTGACGCACATAAACACATCACACATTGTATGGAAATGTCTGCATACGATTTTTTGCACATTGTACAATGTTTTAGACAGAGGGGTAAGTTACTAAAAGGCTACTTCATTAAGTGCTTGAAACCAGAAAATAATAGAAAAAAATTTTTGAGCATTAAAGGGTTAAGGATGACTCATGTTAGACAGGGCCGTGTCCGGGCCGGAGCTTCCGGCGCTTACTTTTCTAAGACATGACAGGTGATCACGTGATGCTTTCCATAGAAAACGAAGCGCCGGAAGCTCCGGCCCGGTCACGGCCCGGTCTAACGTGAGTCATCCTTTACTGTATGCTCTAAGGCCGCGAGTAGTGATGAGCCGTGGAAATATTCCCGTGCTCTCAGGAATATGCCCCAAACATATATTCCAATATTCCCCAATGGAATATAGGTTAGGTGAATTACAATTTTAATTAAAGCTAGCTACAATGACCAGTAAACTTTAAACTGCAAGTACCTAGCCTCCCAACCAAGATTACTTGGTAACTGGGTTTGCTCATAACAGATGCCATTTTGGATTTAAAAAAAAAATACGGCATCATTTTAAAGCCTCGATGTGCCTGGATGCGAAATCTCAGCGAGGTCAGACCATTTAGAAATTTACTCCATACATTTTTTTAAAGATCGGTAATAAAGTAATTATGTATGGTAAGGCGGGCTAAGACTATCACCGGGGTAAGACAAACACTTGTATGGAATCCTCATACTTTTTGTCTTGCCCCGAGCAAAATAAACTAGGTTCGTCTTACCAAACCTTACCTTACCCATTTTTATTGAATTTTTTGATAATACAATGCAAAAAGCATTACGAAACTCCGTGTACAATACGAGTACTCGAGTTTCTTGGCAAAAAGATTACGGCACTCCACTATTCTTATTACTTAGTAAAGCCTGAACCGAAATATATGATTACGCGCCATGTTGCGGAATTTCACTGGAACTAATTTTTTCATACTATACCGAACTGTCACCCAATACATGCACAACAACAGCGCCCTCTTGACAATGATCATATATTACTGGTCAGGCTTTACCTAATTTGTTGTGACCCTAATTAAACTATGGTGATTTGTATCGTTTTTGTTTATTAAAGACGTACCATTGTAAAAATTATTTTATTAAGACCAGGCGATTATTCCCGGTCACTATGGGAATATTCCAAAAAAAGAATGGAAATTTTTCCCGGGACGGTACGGGTTAGATACGCTTTTTATGTCTTTTTAAAAAGTTCAAGGGCCCAAATTTTGACTGAATCCCTATAGGGTCTAAAGATAGGTAGGTATTATACACAATTTCAAATTTTTCTTATTTTCCCTTCATGGGCAAATATCATCAAACATCAAACATCAAAACTCAAACATTTATTCAGCAAATAGGCCACAGGGGCACTTATACATGTCAATTTTTACAAACAATAAAATTAACCCAAAATTACAAAACCCAAAAAAAAACAATTACATAAATATAAATGTCAAATTACACAAAAAAAGCTAATAAAAAAATATACAAACAACAGAAGTACTAACATTGTTTAGAGATGTAAAAGTCTCTAGGTGTCAGAGATAAAATGTATATAATAATAAAAAAAGATCATCAAATTATCCAGAGATGTAAAGGGTCTCCAAGACTTGAATTGTTATATAATTAATAAAAATAATTAATCAAATATTCCCAGGAAAATGTTTCCAGGGGTTATCCCCTTGCGAATTGAGGAAAATCAACATCGATTCAACTCGCCACGTAGCATGCCGAAGAGGTATGACATAAGTAAGTATATAATTTTATTTCATTTCATTTTCATTTCATTTAATCATAATCATAATATTTTTATTCAAGATAGATTCATACAGAACACTTTTTGAAAGTCAAAAAAATTTTGTAGAGAATAATTAAAAATAGTTGACATTTAATATATAGGTCTATTAAAATTAGATAATATATAGGTCTATAAAATTATAACTTTTATGCCACGCTTAGCTGTACAGATAAGGTATCCGACCATACGTGTTTGTCTGTAAAATAATCGTCTACTCTGTAATAGCCTTTCTTTATTAAAGTATCTTTTATTTTATTGCATTTCATATGTTATTACAGATGATATTTTAAACTAAATTGTCACAACATGGACCCTGAATAGGGTATAACAAGTTTACCTTAATAGCTAAATACTTAAAATTACCTTATAAAATATATTACCTATTGCTTAATATCTAAATTTACCACGTATACTTTCAAAATAATTTAAATACATTTCAAGTCATTAGCTTTGCAATCACAGTAAATAGTAAATAGTAATTTTTACCGTATAAAAGCTTTTCTCAAACATGCTTGGAAATGGTCGTATAACGCAGTGCTGTTTTTTATCTTTTCAAAGGGCCTGGCTGGAATGCAATAGTAAAATCGCCCCTGGCTGAAAATCTGGGAGCACCTCCGTGCCCCCGCCAAGACAAAACAAATGGCAAATGGTAGTGCATATTTTTCTCGGCACGTATCGTCGTATTTTCGAACCCTCGTAGTTTCGGCTTGGATAATGCCATGATACCATGTAATTAGTAGACATGAAAAACACTAAGTTTTATTAGGCTACCTATTTTACTTTAGATTTTATAGATAGCTTAATTTTCACTGTCCGAGCCCATTACTAACGTAATAATAACTCAGTGTCCGAGTCATATGGAATTCGTGTCCTAGCATAGAAAATACAGTATAGTCTGAGAAGGCTGAAATTTGGCATGTACAATTTCAGCCTTCTAAAGACTATACTGTATTTTCTATGCTAGGACATGAATTCCATATGACTCGGACACTGAGTTATTATTACGTTAGTAATGGACTCGGACAGTGAAAATTAAGCTATCTATAAAATCTAAAGCATAATAGGTAGCCTAATAACACTTCGTGTTTTTCATAAGTCTACTTATAAACCTGAAAACATTTGTTCCTAAAGTCCTAGAATCGTGAAATTTTGTATGGTAGCCTGGTAGCAGTGATTGACGTGAAACGTGGCGTGGAAAATTATTGCAAAGGCCGCTTAGGGCCGCTGTGTAAGGCGCCCTTTACACTATAAGGTCCCTATTCTATGTGTTCTAGCCGGCCACCGCCGCCATACATTCTAATGCATTATTTGAGGAGATAAATATGTTCTACTAGGGTTAAAGTGGATCGCAAAGGACCGTTATCGCTTTATCTTAGTATGCGAGGTATTTTGTGTCGGTTTTATTATGCATTAATTTTCGCACACGGTGGCTTCAAAGCATCGAGTTATTAGGTATTATTTCATATAGAGACGTCACAGGACAACATGTATCGAAAATACGGCGAAACGTGCCGAGAAAAGATATGCACTGCCTTTTGCCCTTTGTCTCGTCTTGGCGGGGGCACGGCCGTGCCCCCAGATTCTGTTTTGCTCCATGCGTTGATGCTTGGCGGCAGCAACTCGTTTTGACCAGGTTTTGACAGATTTTTGTCACTCACTGACGCTCTTAGCATTCGCCTGTGTCTCAACAATCGCGATAATGCCCGGGCCTTAATAACGTGAAAATAGCCATGTCAGATAAACGTCAGTCCATACAATGTGTATGACCATTGGTCATAGAGTTTCGACAGAGGGGAACACCTGTTAATGGCTACTCCATTTCCCAAGATTAAATCCCATCTTCCAAGATTAAATACGGTTTACTTTTGAAATTGAATTATTTTTATTTCCTCGCATAGTTTGAGAAAAGCACTATATGTATACCTCAATGTAAACAGGCATTTTCCGACTCGGTTCTTTGCCAGGCCGGCTGCGGGGGGGTACATTTATGAAGAAGGAATAACTTTCAGTGATGTGTGCCAGATGAGTGCCACTTGCACCATTCACTAACCTGGGGTTAACCGGTTACACCTGGAGTTACCACGGTTACCAGTACAATGTGACACTGGGTTAACGGTTTAACCGGTTAACCCCGTGTTAGTGGGATGGTTCAAGTGGCGCTCAGTTCAGTGATTTGGTCCGTTTTTTGAAAATGTACTTATAGAATGTAATGTTTCGCAGAATTTTCATTTCATAGAAAACATATTTTTTCACAAAGGGTCGCAGTTCCAACCTAACCTAACCTGTTAGATGTAATGGGTTTTACACAATGACCTTTTAGCTGTACCTAAAAAGTTAACAGTATTAGAAAAAAAAAATCTATGAAACAACTGTCGATGAAAAAAGAGGTCACCATTCTTAATACATACATACATACATATAATCACGCCTATTTCCCGGAGGGGTAGGCAGAGATCACCGATTTCCACTTACTACGATCCTAGCATACCTCTTTCGCTTCCTTCCTTTCATAACATTCCTCATATACCCATTCTTAATATTTGATCAAATGTCGGTGTTTTTAGTAAATTGTATGAAGTCACCCAATTTCTTTGATCATGATCAAATGCACATTGGACAAAAATATTGGACAGCTTTATATGGAATATATTTGTCCAATTTCTATATCCAATATTAGAACAAATTTCTTTTCACATCACCAATTCGAAAAAAGGCGTTTTTCTTCCCTGCTAGGCGGGATCAAAGTGGCACTTTTCTTCCCTGCTAGGAGGGATCAGTGTCACTTTTCTTCTCTACTAGGAGGGATCAAAAACACTTTCCTGTTCTAGGACACTATTTTTAAATTTTTTTGCACATTATTTTTTAGCTTAAATAATATTTTTCAACATCATAATTACCTCATAGGTGATGTGAAATGCAGTATGTGTCACATGGTTGAAAAAATATTTCCATCTTGGACGTAACACACTTGAATTTCTCACTACGCTCAGGATTCTACTTTAGAATCCCACGTTTCTCTCGGGATTCTATTATTGAATCCTTCTCTTCGTTTAGGATTCAATGTATGCCTTCGCCATAAATATGTCATTTTTTCCCTTGTAACACAATCTACTATTAAAGTAGGCCCGGCCCATTCCACTTATCTAATGTCTTGGTTCAAGTTTTTATACTATACGCGTAGCCATTTTGAATTAAACGTCATTCGTAATATTTGATCAAATGTCTGTGTTTCTAGTAAATTTGATGAAGTCACCCAATTTTTATGATCAGATGGACATTGGACAAAGATATTGGACAGATGGAATACCGCCCTAAGGTTTAATTATGTATCTCCATTTTCTTGTTCTATCTTTACTTATCTTCGTACCTATGCATACTACATACATACGTGATACTGACGGCTTAGAACCTCTTAGTCTTCGGAGAGACGTTGGCTCTCTTTGTATGTTCTACCGTCTGTACAATGGGGAATGTTCCGAGGAACTGTTTGATCTGGTGCCATCGTCTCGTTTCTATCACCGCACCTCCCGCCAAAGGAGCAAAGCTCATCCTCACTTCTTAGACACATGGCATACCAAGAATAAGCGGGCATCTCGCTCGTTTCTTCCCAGAACGTGCAGAATGTGGAATGAGTTGCCTCCTGAGGTATTACCTTTGTGCTACGACATGGGATTCTTCAAGAAGCGGGTATTTAGGATTCTCAAGGGTCGGCAATGCTTAAGTGGCTCCTGTGATGTTGCTTATGTCCATGGGCGACGATGACTGCTTCCCATCAGGCGGCTCGTCTGCTCGTTTGCTGACTATCACATAAATCATAAAATAAAAAAAAGAAGATCAATATATCGACTATTTCTTAAAAGAAAGCCGCAGTAAAATGAGTGGTAAAATGTAAGTTTTAATCCACAGAAAAGACGCCTGGTCCCCGCTATTCCCAAAGAGTGGTTCAACCGGCAAGCCGCCGCACAGAGGTAACATAAAAACCGGCCAAATGCGAGTCGGGCTCGCGCATGGAGGGTTCCGTACCATTACGCAAAATACCGGCAAAAAAATCACATTTTATTCTGTGTTTAGTATTTGTTGTTATACCGGCAGCAGAAATACACCATCTGTGAAAATTTCAACTGTCTGGCTATCACGGTTCGTGAGATACAGCCTGGTGACAGACGGACAGACAGACAGATAGACAGACAGACAGAGGAGTCTTAGTAATATGGTCCCTATTTTTCCCTTTGGGTACGGAACCCTAATAAACGAACTATTTTGTGCTATTTTCAATAAATATGCAAAAATATGTTTTTCATTTCTCATGGTCTAAATGTGGGTTTGTTGTTGTTGTACTAGGCTGTATCTAATGAACCGTGATAGCTAGATAGTTGTAATTTTCACAGATGATGTATTTCTATTGCCGCTATAACAACAAATACTAAAAAGTACGGAACCCTCGGTGGGCGAGTCCGACTCGCACTTGTTTAAATTTAAATACACATGTACATATGAATTTTACTTTCCTCGTATTCGAAATGAAAAGTAAAGTGTTTTACTCTGGTGAAAGGCATAATTTCTCCCTCGGACTATTGTCGCTCTCACCGCGTTCTAGCGCCAAACTACCTCGTCAGAATTGAGTGCCTTTCATCCATTGGTTAACAGTATACTATTAAAAATTTAAAAGTCACTTTTAAGTTTACTATTTACTTAGTATAGGCTCTGTAGGCCGAGCACATGATTGACGCGACAGTATCTCTCCGCGAGATAGACTACCCGTCTTTTACTAATTGTATGAATTAAAGGGTTAGTCTATGTCGCGGCGAAATACTCTCGCGCCAATCATGTGCTAGCCCGGCTGTAGTACATACAAAGACTCAAACGGCGCGATTCGGGAAATGAATAAGAGATTCACTAGATATGAAATAGTAAAGTTATGTGGCGCTTACGCCGCATAGCGCCGCAATAATTTGCGACGCTGTGCGACGTAAGCGCCAGCCGCCATAAGGTACCTTTTGCCGTGAAATGTCACAAATCTTTACTATTTCATATCTAGTGAATCTCTAATTCATTTCTCGAATCGCGCCGAAAGTATGTAGCAGCAGCCAAAATATAATGTCATTGGATGTTGTACTTATCACCGTCAAAGTTAGGAAATTTAATAGCCTTTACATCATCATCATCATGTCAGCCGATAGACGTCCACTGCTGGACATAGGCCTCCCCCAAGGCTCGCCACTCCGACCGATCCTGTGCCGCTCGCAACCACCGAATTCCCGCCGAATTCCTTAAGGAAATCCGGTGGATGGGCAGCAGCGTCCTCCGAGAACTACCTCTATCAAACTGCGGTCGCCAACCCGCCTGCCAAGCGTGGCGACTACGGCAATCCCCCTTAAGGGATAAAAACAAAAAAAAATGCCTTTACATACGTGGTGATTATTGATTTCTGTTTAAAAACATGAGGCAAATAATAAGCACCAATTAAATCACAATAATAAATAGGTACAACTACTATCTCCATCTTTACAGCTGCTACCATCAGTTTGACACTGACATAAAGTCTAGCATGAAGCTTACTTTCTATACAGCTTGTTCGTACTGGCATATTAGTGCGAGCGAGATGTATAGAAAGTAAATTCATCATCTCTTTCTACTCGTAGCCGATCTCGGCCACAGCGACTGCGTTCTACCGCTGAGAGCGCCGCTGGTGCGCTCTCAGGTGACTGACGTAGCCAAATTTCGGTCAGCACCCCTCCGACATAATTGTAGAGTATGGCCACAGGTGGCCTGGCCTTTTAGCTCGTCTCGTCTCGCTTTGCGTCGAGATCCGTGCGCCGCCTAGCTTCAAACTGAAGCCTCCAACGTGGGCGGTCACTGGCTAGACTCTCCCATGTTGTCGTATGAGCTCTCTTCATATGCCGCTTCAACACATCTTTGAACCGCAAGTACTGGCCACCTAATTACGTACATACACGTTAGCGTATTATATTAGTGTTGACTGTTGACACTGTCAGTGGACTTGTGGTACGGGTACTGAAATCTGTTAAAAACGCATATATTTGTTGCAGGGTGTGATTAAAAAAGAGAAGAAAAGGGAGAAAACAAGGAAAGAAAAGGAAGGAAGAATCCATAAATATTATATGTTTATACGTAACCTTTTTGGGTTAAAAGTAAACACAACGAACGCGCGCGAAGACGGTCACGACGGGAGTGAGGCTGGGCCGTCCACCTCCACAGACGTAAGCAATTTGAACCATATGGATTAGACGGTAAAGTTGCTTTTTAAACGAGCCAGCAGCTCTTACCACCTGCAATTGCGGCTGTAAGTACAGTCGCCATCAGATATATCGGAGCGGCCATGGTGCCCACAAATATCTGAGCACGCTTCTATTGTCAAGGCGTTAGAGCGCGTGTTCAGATATTGTGAATACGTCGGCCGCTCCGATATATCTGATGGCGACTGTACATATGGACAAGGGATATGTCTCAGTTGTCGATTGAAGTGTCAATTGATGTTCGTTATTTCCATATTATTTTACTGAAATTTATTTGGTTTTGTTTTTGTGTTTGATTGCGGTAATTAAACTTAATTGTTAGAATATCTTAAGAAAACATGAGTAAGTAAGTGATGAAGAAGGATAACATTTTTCAGGTTGTCTAATAATATTCTCACTGCTGAGGTGAAAAATTGTTTGTACAACACGAGATAAAAGTTATTTACATCTCGTGCGTTTTTGAGTCCCTTACTACGCTCAAGATTCTAAATTACGAGTAATATAGAATATTTCGCTTGCGCGGGACTCAAAATAAGTACTCAAAGAAATATTAAACTTTGCTCTCTTGTTGTACAAATAACTATTTCCTGCGGATAAATCCAGTTATTTCTTTCAGGGTGCCATGAAGAAGTAATTGGGGTACTCCGGAAAATCCCCAGGAGTACATATTTAAAGTATTGCACGTTATAAACTAATTATTAACCGTTGTGTATAAATATGGATAATACATCTGTACGGCTACCACCACTAGTACCCTTACCACGAGTCACTAACAGTGTCGACACTGTCAGTGACTCGTGGTACGGGTACAGTTTGACACTGTCATATTCGCTAGCGTGTGCGTAACTTACTTTCTATACATCTCGCTCGCACTAATATGTCAGCACGAGCAGACGAGCGTAACGATGCGGACGTTAGCGAATATCATAGTCTGTAGTTTGACACTGCTAAAGAGCTTATTACACTATCCTAATTTAGTGACTAACAAGAGGGACGCCGCTATACGTGAGAAACGATAGGATGTATCTCTTATCGCGTCTCACGTATAGCGGCGTCCCTCTTGTTAGTCACTAAATTTAACAAAGTGTAATAAGCCCTTAAGCCAGTCGTGGTAAGGCTAATGTTTACTTCTTGTTAATAGTTACTACCAGTTTAAACTTAATAGATGGCCTTCAATTTTTTTTCCAACCTTACCATAGAATATGATTAATTAAATAATGTGACAAGAGAGCGAGATATTAGCTACCCATACACGCACGGATTTGCCCGTCGGATCTGCCTGACAGATGTGTCTGTCGGACACATCCGTCAATGTGTGGCGAGAAATAGACACAGATTTGTCCGCCGGGTGCCTGTCCGCTGCCCATCTGTGTCTATTTCTCGCCACACATTGACGGATGTGCCCGCCAGACACATCTGTCAGGCAGATGCGGTGCGTGTATGGCTAGCTATTGACATATTCATTTGTTCCATTCCCTCTGCGAGGCGTAAATTGGCGACAAGCTGTTTTAACTGACATTACACACACAGCCAGCATACTGACAGCATATGCCCGTGTCTGAAGTAGGTATAGTTTCTAGATAATATCCAAGTACTAATTTTTTTTTTATTAAGTAACAAACAGTCTCGTATATATATGTAAACCTAAACATTAAAGCATTTAATTTGAAAGTACATATCTATTTGAATTATCGATTTCAATCGTTAATAACAATTAAAGGTGTGTTAATAAACGGTGCCAGAAAACTTGCAGTTATGTAAAAACATTACTAAAAACAATAGGTATGTAGAACAATATATAAAAACAATATTATGTCTGTTGAATGCATTTTAAGGATAATCGTTTGAAGTTACATAGTGTTTCATGGAAAATATCTATATTTTGAAAATTTTCGTCACATTTCGTCAAATTTTTAAGTCCAGCATACTTATTACAAGATATTTAACTGTTCATAATAACTGCTGTTGTTATTTACTACTCATATGTATAAAATAGATTGTTAGGTATTGAATTACTCGTTGTGTAATGTGATCCAACTTAAGTAATCAATTCTATACATAATGTTTTCAAGATTGTGGGTGTTACTTAATGTTAAATATTATCATGTTGCTATATGTGAGACCCTACCGCGTCTATCAATATTTATGTCGTTATTAGCATAGTTATAGCTAAAAATAGAACATTAAACTATAAAAACATTATCTAATCATGCTTTTAAAAGTCTATTTGGACATGGTTGTGTTATATGAATTATGAGACTGAGCAACTATTAAGCCAGGGATTCTTATAGCCTTCCCGCTATATTATTGTTTGTACCTAAAGTAGATACAATATAAAAGAGCTATTTTGTCAAGACTTTTTATGTTATAAGTTAAGTCTAATTGTTCTTTCTAATTCTAACTGATTATATAATACGGGCAACCACTGGGGCTGCAACACAGTGTAAACTAACGCAGTCTCCAGGGCTCCAACTTCATATGTACCATATATGTTTTGAACAATAAAGATATATTTATTATTATTCCTTTATTTATTTTCAGCCTTATTCCAATTTGCAGTAAAACAACTTCTTCTGCGTTACACGTGTAATTTTAGGACTTATACAAAAAATATTTCGGTTCGGTTCGGTTCGGTAATTAGGATCACATTTTACACGGTGTATAATTTTCTTTAAAAATGTATAAAAACACTTTTTCAACAGAATAATTTAACGGATAGTTGTGGATGTCCGTCTTCCGCATAAAGGGAAATTAAATTGTTATTATTATTATTCTCTTTATTTATTCTTTTTCTTATGTTAGGTTTTTTATAATATGCATATAAAAGTAAAATATAAAAACACTTACAAAACAATACAAAATACATATAAACAAATTATAAAAAACCTAACCTAGGGTGCCGCCAGCAGCGGGGCAGGGCCCAAGCTGCCGGTGGTCAGGGCCGCAGAGAGAGGAACCGGCGGACTATCCGCGCCGTGTCCAAGATCACCGCCTTCTGCATCTGACCCTTGATCCAACCACCTAGCGAGAGTCTCTCAAGGTGTTGGTCGAGACTCTTCGCTATGAGACCGTTCGCTGAAACGACTATCGGGACAATGATCGTCGAATCAACATCCCACATGGCGGTTATCTCGTGAGCCAAGTCTAGGTACTTACTGGACTTGTTATTATTATTATTATTATATAAATATTGTATTAGGTACAGAAGATTCACTCTCTAACAAAACGCGTCTATTACGACAAATATGACCGCTAGGTGGCGCATGCGCGAACAGGCGTCCGTTCCGTAGCAGTGCGCGGCAACTATAGCAGTCGTCCACTATCGTCTTAAATGAGTCCGAAATACCTTTCAGCAATGATAA
The DNA here is from genome assembly GCF_947568885.1 of Cydia strobilella. Taxonomy (NCBI): domain Eukaryota; kingdom Metazoa; phylum Arthropoda; class Insecta; order Lepidoptera; family Tortricidae; genus Cydia; species Cydia strobilella. Next base: position 5,523,333 of record NC_086068.1, on the reverse strand, counting down.
AAGCTTTATCTAATAAGGCTCTGCATTTCATAGTTTTCGAGATATGCCTAAAATTTAATGCGTCATAACGATGCGTACAGTCACCTGCAATAATATGTTATGTATGTTACTCTTCAAAGGCCGCAATAATATGAGACACGCTCAGGCTCTACAAATAAGACCGTGTCAGATATATTTGCGGCCTTCGAAGAGTAACATATTATTGCAGGTGACTGTACGATAGTAGATAGATTACCTACTCAAGGAACACTTTGCTGCCGCAGTTGAGACTGCGGGCTTGGCCAATATTTTTTAATTCGGACCTTGTACCTAAATTGTGAAGAATTTCGTGTTTGAGAATACAACAACATAAAACGCTATCTGCTTTACTTAGAACGCGACTTTTCTTGAAAACGCGTTTTCACTAGTAAAAACCAGTTTTAACTAAAACTAATTTTGAGTAATTGGTAAAAACTAGTTTTCACCCAGAGACTTTGCGAAAACTAACATTGATAAACAAAATCCAGTTAAAACTAGTTTTCACCGAGGCCTGACGGAAAACTAGTAAAAATGCGTTTTCACTGCAGCGATACGGAATACTAGTTTTGACTAGGAAAAACGCGTTTTCACTAAAAAGGTTTTTTTGCAGTAAATAGTGTATATGAATGCGAGAGTATTAAGAGCGTTTCAAGGACCTATACTGTGGCCCTAGTGAAAAAGGGTACAGTCTCACGCAGCTTTGGTGTAAAAGGGCATATGTATTACGTGGAACTTACGCCCTTTTACCTACAACTGCGCTGTCCGAGACTTATACCCTTATTCACGAGGGCCACAGATTATTACTGTGTATATTTACGATGAGTACATACACTACCACTCAAAAGTATACAATTGTATGGAAAAAATTACGAGTGCCTAAATAGTTATGAGCGGTAGTGTAACCTATTACAATATATTTCACGCCGTATTTAATATTAGCGATTATTATCTTAATTTATTTTCTTCTTAGGCTAGGTCATTTATAATATGAATATAAATGTAAAATATATAAACACTTACAGAACAATACAAAAAATATATATAAACACATCATAAAAAACCTAACCTAGGGTGCCGCCAGCAGCGGGGCAGGGCCCAAGTGTCGCAGAGTGAGGAACCGACGTACTATACGCGCCGTGTCCAACAAATAACTTAGCGATTATTTATTGTTATAATATTTTAGATTTTAGTTTATGTTTGTATTCATTATTTTGCTTTTCAATAAACAGCCGTTTATAACACCGCTTTATTTACCTGGCTTAAATCTATATGGGTCCATATCGTTTAGTTGTGCCTTGCGCGCCGTCATTGGCAGTGCATTAAGTTTCTATATCATTATATTTATTATATTTTTTTAATGAAAAATAGGCCAAACGGGGGCTATTAGTAAGTATCATGTCACAGGTATTACACTACAAGGATAAGGGAGTACCCGTGCAGTTCTTTGTACGTCTTTTTACTAAGAAGAGAAGATTTTTTGCAATAACTGAAGAACGACTGGACAAATCATGTTTAATACAGTTTTCATTAAAAATATTTATTAGGTTTTTATTTCACTTTTTTTTTCTTACCCATGATTCAAAAGTTAGAGGGATACATTTTTTTTCGGAGCGATTATTTCCGAAAATATTTATCGATAAATAATCGCTCCGCTTTTCAGAAATATTTTTACATTTGAATTTTATTCTAGTAACATTCTAGACTAGAATGTATGAATGAATGTAATGAATTTTTCTGTATTTTAGAATTAAGTATTCTTGCAAATAAAGAATCTTTATCTTTATCTTATCTTTTTCTTTCGTATTTTTATACTATTTTTTTTTATGTTTGACAATCTTTTTGTGAAATTCTTAGTAATAAATTTGAGCTGTAACAGATTCTGTATAATAATTCAATATTATTAATTGCTGTGATAATTAGCTTTAGCTAATTTATAAGTGCTTGTTGCTAGGCCTATTTGAATAAAGAATATTTTGACTTGACTTAAGATAATATATATGTACAGTCAAGGGCATAAATATATATACATTCCCAGTTTCAAAAATATGTGTACGCTCTTACACCTTAGACAATAAAGTCGTGTTCACATATATTTTTGAGCCATTTGTCTGGATCGATAGTTTTGCCTTCGACTGTACCTACATATTATTCACCATTCATAAGTGCTTGTTGCTAGGCCTACGTGAATACCTAAAATATATTTGTACTGAACTTAAATATTAACTTTATCAAAAACGGGTCAATTCGGAAAAAAATATGATATTTATTATGAAATTTAGGTTTTTTCGGGGTTTCCATTTTTTTAATTTTAAATCTTTATAGGTATATTACAAGTCTAAGTAAGATTTTTAATACTTTTTTTACCAATAATTGTATATTTACATAAATTATGATTTACCCTATGTAAATTGTAACACTGTGAAAATCGATATTTTAATTTTTTGTATTATTTTTCCCAGAATCGGAAACAATTATGTAACATCGGACTCGCATTCCAAGGGTTCCGTACATTACACAATTTAAAACATGTATTTTTTATGTGAAACGTAAGTGAAATATCTTTAAAAAACCCGAGGGGTCGGATCAAAAACTAAGTAATTAAGTCCGACTCACGCTTGACTGCAAATTTCTATTAGGTTTTCCTGTGATCTATAGGTAAAGAATTATTTTGTGTATTTTTTTCAAAATTTTAGACCCAGTAGTTTCGGAGATAAAGAGGGGGGGATGGTCATTTTTTGCCTATTTTCATTAATAACTTTTGAACTGTTTATTCTAAAATTATAATAAAAATATTTGAGATTCTCACAATGAGCTCTTTCATTTGATATGTAACACGATATAGTTTGAAAAACTTATTTTTTTAATTTTCTCATCTACCCCCAAAAGCGGCCCCCATGTTTAAAATTCATTTGTTTACGTTACATGTCCGTCTTTGAGTCACAAACTTACATATGTATACCAAATTTCAACTTAATTGGTCCCGTAGTTTCGGAGAAAATAGGCTGTGACAGACGGACAGCCAGACAGACAGACAGACGCACGAGTGATCCTATAAGGGTTCCATTTTTTCCTTTTGAGGTACGGAACCCTAAAAATCACGCATTTAAGGTCTAATTATCTACTTTACGAGTAAATCTGTTTCATGTCGTGGCTAAGTATAATATAGGTATTGTTTTGGTTTGATAATTTTTTTGTTAATTTTGTAAATATTTAATTGATGAAGACATCATAAATAAACTTTTTAGCAAGAATATAGCATAAAAGTACTTTATATATTTTAAGTCTTTCGCTTTGCTTATTTAACAAGTAGCATTCAGCAGCTTATAAAAACTAATAACATTATATCAAGGGAATTCGGCAGCTTTATGCCATAAAGTAATTTGCAAACTTTAAAACATAATGCGATAATATAATAAATATGAATATGACCATTAATAAAAAGCAATTCATTTAATATAAATATAATATTTTTACACATACAAAAATAGTAACATATGTAGATACTTAAATAACCTTCACTAACCTCAAAACATTTCTTAGTAGCAAATCCTAACTTCCAAGTTACATAAAAAAAACACTGCTCACCTATTTTATGATTTTGAGCTGTCGAAGCACTTTTATGTAAACAGACACATTATATAAAAATACACTCATTTATTTATTCACAAAACCACTTAAATCATTATAAAATTGTCCAATAGGACATGCACCACAATAAACTTGTTTAAAAATAATTCACTGTGTATAACACCGTCGGTAAATGTATCGAAAAATTTGTGCGGTAGGCGAACAACACCCGATTTTTTAAATGTATCAAAAAAATATTGTAAGGCTATTTTACTATCAAATTCTGTGTCCTTGGCTTTTGGGTGTAGTGTGAAGGCATGCGCAATAGACTAAAACTTTCTGACTGCGCAAGCAACAGGGGGGCTACCACAGGAAACGCACCAACTTATATCGATCAGCGGCGAAATTTGTAACTAAAATCCTATACGGAACCCGACTTCCGACATATAGACGCCAGCGACCCCGCCGCCTGCAATAATAACCTGGTTTACTTAAACTCCTACCAACTTTTACCTTGCTGCCTGACAATCAATTCTATCGACAGGTATCGCATTCCGCCAAAGCTATACGGTTCACTTTTGCGTGATTTAAAGTTAGTTAAAGTTTAACGTCTTCAGAGTTAAGGTGGTATAAGTTGTCAGTTTGTCAGTTTCAATTTGAAGTAAATGAGCGTCTAATGGCTTTTGACATGTTGAAAGTATGCGTTACGCAGGCACTCGTTGACAGCGTGTGGGATGCGACATGGGATGCCAGCCAATGGGATGTTTCAGTACATAATGGGAACATTGAGCCATGATTGAAAATATTGCCATGCAGGAGCTCGTGTAAACAATAAACTTGTTTGTGTCAATATTTTATACAAAGTACCTATACTGATTGCCTAGTAGACAGCGAATAAAAAAACATATTTGAAACAAACAAAAACATTTTATATTTGATGAAGGACACGATGGTGTTCATAGTATATGAGGGCAAAGGAGATATATTTATTTGTGTATGTACGACTGGACTGGCGTAATCTTTATATTAAAAGTCCCTAAATAAATAAATTAATTAAAAAAAATTGTATATAAGGCGTTAATGTTTTTAAGAAAAATATAGGTTCCTACTGCCATCTGTAAACTATTCTAAAACCGGCCAAGTGCGAGTCGGACTCGCGCACCGAGGGTTCCGTACTATTTAGTATTTGTTGTTATAGCGGCAACAGAAATACATCATCTGTGAAAATTTCAACTGTCTAGCTATCACGGTTCATGAGATACAGCCTGGTGACAGACAGATAGACGGACAGACGGACAGCGGAGTCTTAGTAATAGGGTTCCGTTTTTACCCTTTGGGTACGGAACCCTGAAAAGCTAGTTACTTATCTAACGCGGCTACATTGCAAGGCATTGGTGACGGAAAAAAAAGCTTTATTTAAGGGCTCTATAGACCTTGTAATAAATTCGCTTGCGATTTTCGATACATTGCCGACTAAGTACTTAGGTGCAACCAAAGATAGATATAACTCCGTAATATATGGATACAGTCTAAGGAAAAAACGTGCCTCGAAAATCAAGAAGATTTGATTCTCGATCAGAGGGCGCTACTAGCTTTGGCCTACTGTCGTATAGATGGCGTTGACGGTTTCGTTTGTTATTTAACAATTTTAACGCATATCAGTGAAAGAACATGGGTCAAAATCATAAAAATAATTAATGCAAATAAAAAAAATCATTTATCCATATTTAAATACATTTTATCGTATTTTACAAATCTTCATTTTTAGTTTTAAAGTGTGTCGACAGATGGCAGTGAATTTACTGGGGTTACAAAATTTACTATGACAGTACCGCTCTAGTTACTCTATGGTGCAACGAATTCGATAGACCAATAATGCAGCATTGCGATTTATTGCATGGTCTATAGAGCTCTTTAAAAATAGGGCCCAACCTGGGGAAACTAAATCAAATTTTGCTGTGAAACGTGAAGGGGTCAATTGCAACAAACCGGCCAAGTGCGAGTCGGACTCGCGCACCGAGGGTTCCGTACTTTTTAGAGTTCCGTACCTCAGAAGGAAAAAACGGAACCCTTATAGGATCACTCGTGCGTCTGTCTGTCTGTCCGTCTGTCACAGCCTATTTTCTCCGAAACTACTGGACCAATTAAGTTGAAATTTGGTATACATATGTAAGTTTGTGACCCAAAGACGGACATGTAACGTAAACATATTAATTTTAAACACGGGGGCCGCTTTTGGGGGGAAATGATAAAATAAAAAAATAAAGGTATTCAAACTATATTTAAAAAAAATATATATATAAATATCTTTATTTATCAATTAATACAATTTCACAGGCACATTGCAGTGAACCCCGCACTAGGCATAGCCTGTATCGCGGGGTTCAAGGTCATTACGAGTGATATCGTGTTATATATCAAATAAAAGAGTTCATTGTGAGATTTTTTTTTTTTTTAATTTTAGGATTAACAGTTCAGAAGTTATTCAAGAAAATAGGCAAAAAACGACCATTCGCCCTTTATCCCCGAAAGTACTGGGTATACAATTTTGTAAAAAATACACAAAATAGTTCTTTATCTATAGATCACAGGAAAACCTATTAGAAATGTGCAGTCAAGCGTGAGTCGGACTTAATTACTTAGTTTTTTATCCGACCCCTACGGGTTTTTTAAAGACATTTCACTCACGTTTCACATAAAAAATACATTGTTTAAATTGTGTAATGTACGGAACCCTTGGAACGTGAGTCCGACTCGCACTTGACCGGTTTTTAATATTTTTTGTTATAGCGGCAACAAAAATACATCATCTGTGAAAATTTCAGCTGTCTAGCTATCAAGGTTCATGAGATACAGCCTGTTGACAGACGGACAGACAGACAGACAGACAGACATCGGAGTCTTAGTAATAGGGTCCCGTTTTTACCCTTTGGGTACGGAACCCTAAAAACAGATGTAACGAAAAGTGTTAGAGCGTTTTCACATTTCCCGATCCAATATCACATAAGTGTATAACATATGATGTATAACACCATTTTTAAGGTTTCGTACCCAAAGGGTAAAAACGGGACCCTGTTACTAAGACTCCGCTGTCTGTCTGTCCGCCTGTCACCAGGCTGTATCTCATGAACCGTAATAGCTAGACAGTTGAAATTTTCACACATAATGTATTTCTGTTGCCGCTATAACAAAAAATACTAAAAACAGAATAAAATTAATATTTAAGTGGGTTCCGATACAACAAACGTGAATTTTTGGCGTTTTTTGCGTAATGGTACGGAACCCTACGTGCGCGAGCCCGACTCGCACTTGCCGGTTTTTCCACCTTGGCCGGATTACCATTATCAAAAAGAATAGATAGTATAGAGGCGGATTGTCAAAGTAATTTTTGTAGCCACAGTACATTTACTGCCATCTATCGACACACAATTAAAACTAAAAATGAAGATTATAAAAATACCATAAAATGAATCATAGGACTGTCTCATTTAAAACATAGACAGAAATAATCATACTATCTTTGTCTTACAATAGTACTAGCACCCAAAAAAGGATGAGATAGATTTTTTGGTTCTTATTTACCATATGTTTCGGAGAATAGCTGAATTGTGCCATCTATCGCCTTTAAGAGGCGTTTTCGCAATCTTTGACGAATAGAGCAAACTAGGGTGTTACTCGAGTGGCGTTCGATGCAGTTCCGCCAAGGCCTCATAGAGTGCGCTATCAAAAACAAATGATATGCTTTATGGATGGTATAGAAAGGATCGCAATCTCTTATGGCAGAATTGTTGTAAAAGTGACCGCGTTAAGCTTTAAATAATAGTTCCTAATCTCTCCGGTGGCGCTAGTTAGGCTCTGGGACATGAGTATAAGATGAACCATATAAGGCAACAAATAACCCGACCAAATTACGTAGGTTGTTTTTGGTAGTATTTCGGTGTATGGTGACGCCGCCTAATTACTGTTTTTTGATGGACACTTTTCATACATAGAGATTTGGCTCCTTTATACAGTCTCCATGGATAATATGCTTATACAAGAGCCTGAAGGGCCTGACCATAGACATAGTATAGTAGTTATAGACATGAAACCGAGCGACCAGGGGTAAGAGAATGACATATTCATGTATTGACACTCTTATAAATTTCGGTATTTCGCCATCGCCTCCTACCTATGCTGCCATATCCCGACCATGAAAAAAAACCCGGTTGGTGATCAGGACAAAGCATGACACTATTTTTTCTTTCCTGTTATAGGAATCGCAATAAGACTATCTTTCTCTATCAAAGAGTGTCTATCAAAGAGTGTGGGCCTGACACTCTTTGATAGAGAAAGATAGTCTTATTGCGATTTCTATAAGAGGAAAGAGTTTTCTAGTGTTTTCGAGTCTAGTGCCATGCTGTCCTTATCACCGACCGGGTGGCATCATAGGTAGGAGGCGATGGTGAAATACCGAAATTTATAAAAGTGAAAGAGAAAAAACGTCTAAATGTGCCATTTTTCAACCTGTTTAATTTTGCATATATTTTAGTTGGCACTTATTTTAAACCGCTAACATTTATTGAGCTATATCTATTGTTTACCATGATTAATCAAAGATGAACAAACATTTACCACAATTATGAATATGGAGTGAAAATTCCCGATAAAAAAGCTTGAAACCCCCAAAACTTCTATGCATTTGATATCTTGAAAGACCTTCATCTACACTAGCGCCCCTAGCGGCGAAATTAAGCGCGGTAGCCCTCATTGGACAGGTGGGTAACCTATGAAAATAGAATAGTTACAAAAAATTAACAGATGGCGCTAGTAGTACACAATATTAATAGTAGCTTGCGTCTTCAGGGAGCGAGCTTACAAGATTTGCCCAGAAAACTTGTGTATAGGGAACGTGCATAAACTGTAGAGGGCAGCACTTGCTTTGGCGTGAAGTGTCAATGTATAGTTTATGTTTCCGATGCCACAAAATAAATAATAGTACTACCGTACAGAAAGGAAACTTCCTACAAATCCGAAGTTTGACAGCGGTTCAGGGTCGAATATGCTGTCTCTTTCTAATATATAGCACTATCCATTTCGGCTATTTAGGGTTGTCAAAATTCTAGTCATCTTATCTGTGGTCGTGCACGCAAAGGGACGTCAAGTTGTGCCAACGCTAATAATTGCTCGAAGCAAAGCTGAGCCGAACAGAGCCGAGTTTGCCCGAAGCTAGGAGTTTCGCACCCCTGCTGAAAGTTAACAAACCTTCATATGTAAATGGAGCGACATGACCATGACATGTAGATTATCCCATAAATGTTATTTAAATAGGTTCAGCGGTTATTGATTCCCCATACAAATTTCCACCCCACTTTTCACACCCTTAAAATATGATTTTGGTTATAAAAACTATCCTATGTACTGTAAATCGGTTAAGCTGTTTAAGCGTAAAGTTTATAATTTTTTTTATTATTTTATTAAATATATTTTTTATTTATTCTAAGCTTAATAGCATCGATCGCAGACGTTTCTGCTTGTTAAAAATTAATTTAAGTATATATATTGATATTAATATTAATTTTCATTTTTATTTTTAATCCTGTGTCGAAAGATGGCAGTAAATTTACTGTGACTATAAAATTTACTATGACAATAAGCCTCTACACACTCAATCCTCTTTGGTTGCTACTAAAATGCCGGGTAAAAAGCCTCCCGAAAGGGCTGGCATTTGAATTCATTTCACAGATTCGTCCCAGTTTAGATTCAATAGAATAAAATTAGGATAGAAAAAGGGATTTCTGTGGATAGTGGAAGTTAAAAAGAATATTTTTAGAGTATTTTTCCGATGCCGAAGTAAGTGTGTTTGATGGAGATACGAGAAGAAATTATATATGATTCGGTCAAATTGTGTTTTTTGTCAAACAAATCGCATCAAGAATTGCATGTAAAAAGATGCAAGTCTCGCAACGCAATTCTTCTACTACAAAAAAGTATCGAGATGTACCTAATGTAAAACCAAGTCGGTATTTTAATCAGTGCCAGGGGGTGTTAAAATACTATCAATATTAGATATCTTTATTTTTTAATACATATAATGACATACATATAATGAGCCAGCTATTAAGATTTTGTTTTTCTTAAAAAAATGTAATACACCACACACGTTTCGAGATACGAGCGTTTTAAAGTAACTGTCAACGCTTGTTGACAGTTACTATAAAGGGGCCCACTGACTATCAGTACGCCGGACGATATCGGCCTGTCAGTTAGAACAAAAATTTGACAGTTCCGAACAACTGACAGGCCGATGTCGTCCGGCGGACTGATAGTCAGTGGGCCCCTTTAAATAGCTCGTATTTCGTAATGTCATGTCATCTTACGTTTCTTAATGTTTGCAGTACATTGCTGCTCGGTAAATTAAAAAACTAATAATTACGGGGTCATAATTAAGTGTAAATAAAAAAAAAACTTCTTAATTAATGATTAGACGAATAAATTCTATATCTGGTTTAATTTATCGCCCGTATTAGATTTACATACTGTATATAGTTAGTTCCTAATATGTACTTGTAAACTGCTGTAATGAGGGCTACTGTGTGTTTAATTTCGCCGCTAGGGGCGCTAGGGTAGATGGAGGTCTTTTAACATGTCAAATGCATAGAAGTTTGAGGGGTTCAAGCTTTTTTAACGGGAATTTTCACTCCTTAATCATAATTGTGGTAAATATTTGTCCATCTTTAATTAATCATGGTAAACAATAGATATAGCTCAATAAATGTTAGTGATTTAAAAAAAGTGCCAACCAAAATATATGCAAAATTAAACAGGTTGAAAAAATGACACATTTAGACGTTAAAATATCTTTGTGTATATTATTAGAACGTATTGATTTTATAAAAATAAGCATATAAGAATTTTGAGATCTGTTTTTCTGGACCTACATCTACAGTGGCGCCAACTGGTGAGCACAAAAACGGTGTACCTACTACTGTTTTTTTTCTGTGACAATTAATGACTTTTTATTTTTATTACTTTTTTTTTTTAAACTGTCGACAAGAGCAGCAGGCGATTTAACGGAGTCACGCCGTTCTAAAGCCAAAATAAAGTTTATTTTTTCGTAACTTTCTCTGCAAGTGATATTTCGCCGTCACACTCGTAGACCAGCGCCATTATTCCAACTCCCGGCGGAGAGCATCGCACAATAAATTGTGTCCAAGGGTTTTGTCGAACGAGTGAATTTTTCGGTGTCCCGCGGGACAGAACGGATCTCACACCGTACCGTGCTCAAGCTAATTTTATATGTCTTAAGATATTTATCATTATTTATGAGATGTAAATAATTTGAAATCGGAAAATAATGGCTGTTTTAAAGAAAGCATCGACAATTTATAGCCGAAACGTATAAATTCGAGTTAATTTTACAATGACGTGACAGCGACGAAGTGGGGACGGGACGCGTCGCTATGAATGACATATTTTCATAGATATTAATAGGAACGACGATCTCTCTGGCCTAGTAACCCGTCCTATTAAGCCGATGGTCCTGGGTTCGAATCCTGGTAAAGGCATTTATTTGTTTTTTTTATTTTATGTGATAGCAAACGAGCAGACGAGCCGCCTGATGGGAAGCAGTCATCGTCGCCCATGGACGTAAGCAACATCACAGGAGCCACTTAAGCATTGCCGACCCTTGAGAACCCTAAATACCCGCGTATGTAATATTTGTATGATGCGCCTGAGCATGTATATTTGTTCCTGAGTCGTGGGTAAGGTATGTAGCGGTACGGTGTAAAATGAGTCCATAATTCCTTGAGCCGTAAGCGTCGTTTTACGAGACTATAGAGACCTGGGGACGAGGAGTTATGTGTGGACTGAGTTCTGTTGGCTAAACCGTTTAAGTGAGACAAAGACAGTTGCTATACTAGTAATACTGGCATTTGTTCTAATACAGGCAGGTTCTTTTAAAATTTATCCATGAGTAAAGCATCTGAAACCTGAAAATCAAAGTGGGTGTAAGAAAAAATACTTTATTTTAGAATGTAGACTTAGTACTAAAAAAACACTAGAGTTAGACCAAGACACGGACCCGTGTATGTCCTTAAACTGCGTCCGGACCCGGATATGTCCTTAAACTACGTCCAAAAGAGAGGTATGGGCACTGTGAATGACATCTCGCTTTGTGTGGTAGGGCACAGGACAGCGGATGTCATTCCAGATCTAGAGCAGAGCCCAACTGGGGAAGTACCTCCACCTTACAGAAAACCGCAGCCAAATAACACTAGACCCTACTCATACCCAGGTAGCAAAATGACGTCAAATGACGTCATTTTGCTACCTGACGTAAAAATGCCGTCATTATGACGTCGCTGACGTCATTTGACGTCATTTTGCTACCTGGGTAGTGTTGTGTTCCTGCCGGTAAGTAAGGTTGCCAGAGCTCAACGAGGGAGAGGAGTGTTAGGTTCGGCAACGCGCGTGTAATATCTCCGGTGTTGCAGGCGTCCATGGGCTACGGTAACTGCTTACCATCATGCGGGCCGTATGCTTGATTGCTACCGAAGTGGTATAAAAAAAAAAGACTGCAACAAATTTGATAGCACACGCAGTGCAAGTGTTATTTATACGTGATAATTTCTTAGAAGTTTGACGTTTAATTTAAAATAACACTTGCACTGCGTGTGCTATAAAAATCGTTGAAGACTTGTCTTGGTTTAACTCTAGGTATGTGTTTGTAATAATGTTGACTTATAATTATAATTGACAATATTCTATTTGGCAAATAGTGCCGCTGCAAGCTGCTTGCATATGGGAATAATGTACCTACGTACGTCATGTACGAGTATAGTCAAATAAAATTTCAGTACCGGCCATGTCACCGACTGTTTCCATAATATTTTTTTAGAATGCTACGAAATCCTTCGTCATTTTATTGATGTAGGTATGTTTTACTGTATTCTAAATGTTTTTTCCTGTATCTGACAATACAGGTTTTTTTTTGTGGTAATCTTAAATATTTTCATCTTATTTACATCGGTGACATTCGATGACTTTCAACGTCTGTTGTCAATGTGTTCCCTTGTCAGTGATAACAAGGAAGCGACAAAAGTTATTTGTTATACAAGGGTGCAAAGTTGTATTTTAACACGAGAATTGAAACACGAGAAGTAAAATACTTTTGCACCCGTGTGTAACACAAAACTTTTCACCTCACTAAGTATAGCGAGGAAAGTACAAGCAAAAAAACAGCTCATAAAAAATAAGTCTTTACAATAAGTGTACAAAACACATTATACTCATCAGGTTAATTATAATCATCATCAATATAGTATTATAACATTATGTAAATTTTTTGTTGACAATGTTGACATTTCTGAAGATGCGTTTTGAAATTGCATCGACTGAACTTGCGTTCAGAATTATATTCAACATCATTATAAAAAAAAATGTTTCTTATGGAACTTTAAGGCTTATGACTCAATCATTAAACAAAGCTAAATTTAGTATTTTTTGTTAAATTCTCAAACCATTTATTTAATGGCAATTAATATAGAATGAACCATTATTATGAGTGTTTAACGTTTTGTTATCTGTCAAAAGCTACTTAAACACGCTCCAAGGTCAAATTACTTCCCCCACTAGTGGATAAAACGCGTTTTAACCCGCATGTTTTAAAGGATAAAACACGGCTTTCCGAGCTAGTGAGGAGAAAAAATATTTTTATATACACACTTTTATTGCCGACTGTACTTTTCCTCCTTGCCTGTGTCGATCAAGTCTTTCTAAAGCTCTTTCTAATGAGCCTAAGCCCATAGTGTTTGTTTTTCCATCGAAGAGTCCTTTGGCAATCTTCCGACTGCATCATATTGATTTAAACTAACACAATTATCACTTATAATTTTCCGACTGCATCGTCAGATCAGCTCCTAGTTAGCATATAATTGCATTGTCATCAGATACACGGAACTGGAAGTGTAGGGTAAAAACATCCCACCACATACCATCGAATGTCGCAAGTGTTGTGTGTAGGCAGTGACAAGTTGACAACCCTAGCGTACAAGTTAATAATCAAGATCAAGTGCTGGTAGTTCGCAAAACCCGCCCGGCAAGAAGATGTTGATCTCCAGTCTGCCTGTGACCACGAACGTAACGTCACGTTCGAAACGTCAGGCCATAAATAAACGTAAGTTTGTACGCGACTAAGTTCCGTGTTAGTTTTAAAATTATGAGTGAAAATCGTGTTAGTTTAAATCAGTATACACGGAAGTATGCCAAATTTCAGCTCAATCAGACACCGGGGAGTGATTTAACACGCTGGCTACAATAAGCATCACCTGTGGGATCAGTAAATCACTATGGGGCGTAGGAGGTAATAGCAGCAGCAGCCAGCAGCCAACTTGTTAAATTTAAGTTACAAGATTTGAAGCACGTAATGTACAAATATATAACATATAACATACAAAGAACATACGCGTTCAAGCTCAATAAATATGTGTAATAAGATTTGAAGCACACATATAAAGGCTGGATAAAAAATAATGTAAGCACATGATTGGCGCGACAGTATGTCGCAGCGAGATAGACTACACGTCTTTTTCTAACTTATGGGACGCGCCAATCATGTGCTAGCCCGGCTAGAAGAAAAGGGCCTTAAAATCTTATGTTAGCTCATTTTACTTAAAGGAAAAATTATTTTCTTTTTGACGTGATAACGTCTTATAAATCGATGAACACCGGTAGCATGCACGAAAAAGTGTCACGTTGTGAACAGATCTCCATGGTAACGTTGTGGACAGATCTCCATGGTAACGTTGTGGACATTTCTCCATGGTAACGTTAGGGCCACATTGTGGACAGATTTCCATGGAGTCCATGGTAACGTCATAGCGTGACAAAATCCAATCTATATCCAAACTAATATTATAAATGCGAAAGTCTGTCTGTCTATCTGTCTGTCTGTCTGTTACCTCATTACGCTTAAACCGCTGAACCGATTTAGTTGAAATTTGGTATAGAAATAGTTTGAGTCCCGGGGAAGGACATACATAGGGTAGTTTATAACCCAGAAGTCATCCTTTAAGCAGGTGAAAGAGAAGGGGGGGGGGGGGGGGTTGTATGGTGAATCGATAAAAAATAAATAAGAAATATATTTACTTGTATAATTTAAGTAAAAAGGCACATAAATGGTAATTTATCGAAAAATCTGTAATTTGCCAATTAACTCCTTCTTTGTATTATACAAAATAATGATAAATCAGTGATTAATTCAATTCAATTCATATAAATAAAAGTATGAAATTTTTTATCAATGTTATCTTATGACGCTATCATGCAAATTATCATCCGTAAACCGACTACAGGCAACCATATTTTTTACTTCAAGAAACCAAAATGCATTTTAAAAAAAACCTATTTTTTTTCTATTTCGCTTGTCTAAAAATATACCCTGTGTTGCAGGTTGCCCGTATTACATAATCAATTAGAATTTGAAACAACAATAAAACTTAATTTGTAACATAAAAGGTATATTTAATCTAACTGTATCGACTACTATAATAAAATAACGAGTGTTTATTTTTAGGAATTTTTAGTCGGTTCGACTCCCGGGCGAGACAAGCGAATTTTGAATGCAGTTTTCTTTTTTTTTTATATAAAATAATGTTTCCTTTTAGTAAAATGAGCTAACTTAAGGTTTCAAGGCACTTTACCTCCAGGGCTCATAATTTTTTTCCACACTGTATATGTACAAATATGAATATCTCAAAATATGCATGTCAAATATGTATATATTGTACATATATAACGCGAAAAAAAATTTACCCTTCCATAGAAAATGGACCAGCCAAAAATTTTTTCGCAATGTCGGGGTTGGACCCATAGTAAAAGTTGCTCAGTATAATCCCAAAACCTCCCTGGCAATGGGAATGCACTTATTTTTTAGCCACCGTGTATGTACAACATAGAGTAACTTATACTAGAGCGGTACTGTCATAGTAAATTTTGTAACCCCAGTAAATTCACTGCCATCTGTCGACACACTTTAAAACTAAAAATGAAGATTTATAAAAATACGATAAAATGTATTTAAATATGGATAAATGATTTTTTTATTTGCATTAATTATTTTTATGATTTTTACCCATGTTCTTTCACTGATATGCGTTAAAATTGTTAAATAACAAACGAAACCGTCAACGCCATCTATACGACAGTTGGCCAAAGCTAGTAGCGCCCTCTGAACGAGAATCAAATTTTCTTGATTTTCGAGGCACGTTTTTTCCTTAGACTGTATCCATCTATTACGGAGTTATATCTATCTTTGATGTACAAAGATAGTTTATACGGGGTCAAGCTAAATATATCTAACCGTATAAAGTCAGTGACCTGAGTGGGCGTACAGTCACGTGGGCAGTGGAAACTAGGAAAGTTATTTTTCCCCTTCATCGTTGACCTCGAGATCTCAGTTTTAACACTGACTTACAAAAAGTGGATGCGGTATTTTTATCACTACACAGAATATATAATAGTACTATGTGACATGGGGCAGAAGATTCACTCCCTAACAAAACGCGACTACTACGCGCACGGCGGCGCAAGCGCATGCAGGCGTCCGCTCCAATTACTATGGCAAAACCTCAAAATTGAGGCGGCCGCATGTACTTGTACTTGTACAGGCGCGCTGTACGAATCGTCGACGATCCCAAACTCACAAGCGGTATTGAACCTTTAAGTCTAAGGAGTGACTTCGCGTCCTTATGCGTGTTCTACCGCTTGTACAATGGGCTGTGCTCTGAAGAACTGTTTGACACGATGCCAACGGCCGCTTTCTATCACCGCACCGCTCGCCATCGGCAGGGTGTTCATCCTCACACCCTAGCACCTAAATGGTCGCGTACTGTGTGGTTTAAGAGGAATTTCCTCCCGCGTACGCTTCGGCTGTGGAATGAGCAGTATGGGGTTCTTCAAAAAAGGAGTGTTTGTGTTTGTGTTTTTAAAGGGTCGGCAACGCGCGAGTAATATCTCGTGTTGCAGGCGTCCATAGGCTACGGTAACTGCTTACCATCAGGCGGGCCGTATGCTTGATTGCCACCGACGTGGTATAAAAAAAATGTACTTGTAGCGACGCGACGATATCGCGGAGTGAGACACGCCTGACTACACCTTATAAAACGAAGTCCCTCGCCGCGTCTGTATACCGTATGTTCGCGATAAACTCAAAAACTACTGAACAGATTATCATCCGGTTTTCACCTATCAATAGAATGATTCTTGAGGAAGGTTTTGGTGATAGTGATTAAAAAACTTAACGGTAAGGTTTTTATTCAACTTTAAGGTGCGCTTGTATCGATTATTTTTATGGACAATTGCCATTCATTAATTCACCAAAATTTGATAATTTGGGATCTGAGGGCCTAGCCATGATGCCAATCGTTTGCGCCGTAGCGAACGAAACGGTAAAGTCTTTCTATGACTTCCATATTAGTACGACAGTAGGTAGGTCACCTATATAACGATTCAAAATATTTAGGTTTCACTCGCTATTCATTTTAGTCGCTTTTGGCGACATGTTTCGGACTCGTCGGGAGTCCTTCCTCAGGCACGAGTTTCCACGGTGGCTCTACTCCGTGCACTGCCCGCGCCGCCCGCCTCGTCGCTCGTTGCGCGCGCGCTGATGGGGCGGGGGCGGGAGCGCGTGGCAGTCCGCAGCTGGAGTCGTCAACTGAAGGTCTGGTGGGGCGGCCGTATCGACCGAAGTCAAGCACACTGCACTCACTATGTCCACGAGATCGTCACAACGCACTTCCCGCTTGACCCTAGGTATTATAGGCTTCCATGCATACCAAAAAAGTAAAACCCGTACTTGACTCGGTTTATTACTTTTTTATGTAAGTAGGTATGTTTTCCTATTTCTCGTAGACGGACCGATTCCAAAATAGTTATTGTAAAGGGTGCAAAATTGTTGTTTAACTTCTCGTGCTAATCGGGAGTAAGCAAAATATTCAAATCCATACAAGTTTTCTCATAGGCTGTACGGGAAGAGAAGAGTCGTGGAATGTATACATACATTCCACGATTCTTTTTCTTTCCAACGAGACTCTTAATACATGAAATTTAATTTTGTAATCTGATAATTTAATTTAATTATTTTACATTATGTCTAGTGTTTGTATATTGTTGTATGTTAGTTTATATATATATTAATAAAAGGTAACTGTTTTAAAAATACATCAAGTTGCGTAAAACTATTGTCTATAGTGTTTCCAGAGAGGAAAACGGCAAGACTACGTTTGTATGGAGTTGCGGTCGTCCTTTTCTAGCGTTAGGTAAAGAAGCGTTACCTTATCCGCTTTTTACCGATCATTTATATCGGGGCTGTATTGATCACGGACATCTGCCGGGTTTAATGAGTTTGTTATGTCTGCCGCAGAACCGAGTACGTGACATGGTTAACAAGGCATAACTATTAAATCAAAAATTTAAAAAATCCCCTACGCTATACCTATCCTAAAAATGTCTATTTTATACCAAAAATACCTTACGTCATTTTGAAAAAGAGCTGATACTTTTCAAATTGCTGGATCGATTTCTATTAAATATAGTTTAGAACCACCGCAAGGAAACTCGGTTGGAGAGCTAAGATGCCACCGACAGATACAGACACAGACAGACAGACATTGGCGTCAAATATATAACACCCCTCTTTTAGCGTAGGGTGTTAACAAATAATATTTAAACATCGAGCTGTACAAGTAGCGCTTGAAATAAGGTCAATGTGAGAAAGACTAATTTATAAAATTTTTGGTTGGGGAGACCGTCATAGGGCGAGAACTCTTATTTGTACACTTACTTCAGTCAGAAAGGAAAAGCTTCGCTCCTGAGAAACTAACGTACCAACGGCTCTACCAACTTTCTGTAAGTGTAGTGATGTGTACAAACTTAAGAGTTAGAAGCGACAAAAGAGCTTGTAGACGGTCTTACCTGATAGACCGTCTTTTCCACATTAACTTTAGTCAAAATGCGTACTGATGTAGTGAATAATCCTTTCCCGTCGTTTTTCACGGAAACTCACGAACGAGTTATGCTATACAAAGCAAGCTTGTCAAGTTAGCTTGACAAATACGAACGTTTCCGATAATATACGATGGCAAATTCGAAAAAAAAACACGATATACCTTATCTTATTGTAAGTACAAAGTGTCAGAGCAATCTAGTTAGTTGTTTTAAAATGAGAGCGTAATTACGTTTGTATGGAGAACCGCGCTTGCCGGGTACTTAAAATATCATTTACCGATTCCATTTTAATCAGTCTCCTGTTACTTTTCTTATTTATTACTTTTTACCGCGATCAGAAAACTTGACGCCCTCATTCTCTAGAGTAATAAAACAAACACGAGTAATACCATTGCGTGCACTTTAATTAATCTTCCTACCGCAAAATGGCGGTATTAAAATTAGATTTTCAATTGGAGTTGGATTATAGCTCAACGCCAAAAGCAAGTCAGGGTGAAGCCAGACGAGCGTAATTTTGTCAGTTGTGAGCTGCGTAATTTCAGCTGCAGAAATTCTAATGTATGTCGGCAGAAAACTGACTTTGGGTCCGTAGCATAATTTCTAAAATCAAATATCCTAAGTACGTAAGTAATCGAAGCAATCCTACCCCAGGAAGTTAAAGCTGCTGTCGGAAAGATGAAGAATAAGAAAGCAGCCGGACCCGACGAAATTCCTGCAGACCTATGGAAATGTTTGGGCAATACGGGAGTGGTATGGCTTACAAAATTGTTTAACGAAATCCTTATATCCACAAAAATCCCAAGCATGTGGAGATCCAGCAATCTTATACCATTCTATAAGAATAAAGGAGACGTGGCGGACTGCGGAAACTATAGGGCCATAAAACTTACCTCTCACACCCTTAAAACCTGGGAAGGTATACTCGCCAATAGGTTAACAAAAGTAACAACTATCACTCCAAACCAGGGCGGATTCACTAGCGGTGTGGGTACCATGGATGCTATTCATTCGGTAAAGATACTCATGGATAAGTACAAGTCTCGGAAACAAGATCTACATATAGTTTTCATCGACCTCGAGAAGGCTTTTGATCGGGTACCGCGGGAACTGATCTGGCATGATGTTAGAGCGCAGCTCGTGCCAGAGTACTACATTGAGCTCCTTAAAGATTTATACAACAATATAAACACCAAAGTGATTAGCCCAGCGGGATCAGGTGAGTCTTTTGAGGTCGGCGTAGGCGTCCATCAAGGTTCAACCATCAGCCCTCTACTATTCAACCTAGTAATGAACTACATCACCGAAGACATACAAAAACCAGCACCATGGTCACTACTTTATGCTGATGATGTAGTTCTAATAGCTTAATCGTTGGCAGAAGTACAATCAGACCTGACAGCTTGGCAGAAGTCCTTAGAACAGAGAGGATTAAAGGTCAGTAGACAAAAAACTGAATACGTGTTCTGTGATTTCTCTAGAACCAACGAAAGCCGAATCTCATGCCTATCTATCTATCAATAACAAACCTCTTAAGAGAGTGGATCAATTTAAATACCTCGGATCCATTGTAGCACCAAGAGCTTGTGTAGAGAAAGACATACAGAATAGGATCCAGACGGCCTGGCTAAAATGGAGATCGCTCTCGGGTGTACTCTACGATTCTCGTATGCCAATAAAAATCAAGGGTAACGTCTACAAAAGGGCAGTAAGACCAGCCTTGTTGTATGGTTCGGAGTGTTGGCTGATGAGAAAGACTGACGAACAAAAAATCCACACTACGCAAATGAGTATGCTGCGTTGGTCCGGAGGAGTATCAAGAATGGATAAAATAAGGAACCAGTATATCCTGGGTACTTTTAAGGTTGCAAAGGTTCAAGAAAAACTAAGAGAGAACCGCATGCGCTGGTACGGACAGTCGGACATGTAATGAGGCGGGATGATAGCCACATGACTAAAAGAGTTCTCAACCAATCACCTGGATGCAAACCCTAAAAAACGATATGAAGGAAAGCAGTACAACAGAGGAGACAACCCACGATCGTGCGATGTGGCGCAGGATTACTAGGAGGGCTGACCCCAAATAAACTGGGATAATAGCCAGGACAAAGAAGAAGAAGAAATATCCTAAGTACGAAATTCCGAAAGACAGAACATCGAAAATCTAAATGTCTAATGTATGCATGTCTTTTTTATAAATATCTAAAGTAAACTAAATCAATAGGTAGGTAGGTTAGGTTCGTTAGGTAGCTTCAGATGCCCGAAGGGCAAACCGCCCAGAAATAGGAGCCCTGCGAAGCCTCCGTCTAGTTAAGTTGCGAAGGAAATGTTTTTTTTTTAAAGACGGTACTGGTTGCGAAACTCCACTGTCGTCTACGCTAGTTTTGGTTCGGGAATAGATTTTCTTTTTGGGCAACTAGTTGCGTAACAGGATTGTTATTTCTTTTCAACAACTGGTTGCGAAACTTGGTTGCCAAAACGGCCGGAGGGATCTGACAGGCCGATGTCGTCCGGCGGACGATATCGGCCTGTCAGTTGTTCGGAACTGTCACATTTTTGTTCTAACTGACAGGCTGATATAGCCAGCCCCTTTTATTCATATATATTTTCGGAGGAACTATAGCTACCTAGTGCTATATAGTAGTGCTTAACGAAACCTCATTGTCTTAAAGAGGCAAAATTAAACCGAAAACTTTTCGGGTCCCGGTAAGGGTTGAAATATAGGCTTCATTATTTAGGTATTGTATATTCATGAACCCCAAACTCTGCGTATAAATCTGGCACGTAATTGTTAAGAGCCATAATTCCACAGATAACATGCCTACTAGATGGAGCAAAGACGGCTCGCGGTTAGAACGCGGCTACGACTTCGTTGTAGCCGCCGTGCAGGTCTCGACGGCTCAAATAAAAAGCTTCGATTTGAAGCAAACTGATATAATCTTCCAAAAGGTACTGGCTACGAGGGTTCTTTGACAAACGGTTAAGTGCAGAAGTGGTGTGTTGATGTATGGAGGCTGATGAAAGAGTGAATTTGCATAATTTGAACAGTACAAAATGGTTTTAAATATAGGTGCCTCTGATTGGCCGCGATACATGATATGTGGAGCGCTGCTATTGGAGCTGTAGAAAAAGCCTCCGAATACCAGCCGAGCCCGACGGCTGGGTTTAGCTACTGCATTGGGAATATTTTTAATACAATAAATTGCGCTCGCAACATTTGTCATAATAATCTATTATATATACCTACCTATACATATGTACCTACTCGTATACGTATCAAATGCCAACAAAGTCTCACATTTGTGACACCATTTTTTCCCTCTTATTAAAATCAATGTGGCAAATACTATATTACTGGGAAGACCGTCATAGGGCAAGAATTATCGTATTTGTATACGTATGTCACTCAGACACACGGCCCGATGAGAACTTTAAGATACGTCAAATATTACGTCTAGATCAAGGGCCTGACACTCTTTGATAGAGAAAGATAGTCTTATTGCGATTCCTATAAGAGGAAAGAGAAAATAGTGCCATGCTTTGTCCTTATCACCGACCGGTTTTTTTTCATGGTCGGGTTATGGCAGCATAGGTAGGAGGCTATGGCGAAATAACGAAATTAAATTTTTTGTGAAAGAAAAAAAGGATTATGCTGCCATACATTAACCTGTCAATACATGAATATGTCTTTCTCTTACCCCTGGTCGCTCGGTTTCATGTCTATAACTACTATACTATGTCTGTGGTCTAGATATGGATTAGATATGTCAATGTCAAAAGTGACGTTTCGAAGAAGTTCGAATCGAGCTGACAGTCAGAAAGGAAGATCTTCATCCCTTCTGCTCTACCGACCTTTTGTGGAGTATGTGTACAAAGTTAAAAGCGACGAAAGACCTTGTAGACGTCTTCTCATTGATGATGATTGCCATGATCTAATTTAACAAATAGAGCGCATGTGTGTACGCGTGACATCGTACGCATTTCTCAATGCAGAGTCTAAGCAACAACATCTAGGTATTATACGGAGTTCTTGAAGGCATTCGGAATATTATTTGAGTTTATAATTTCTTTACTTTGGTCGTACTTGCGTTATTAAATTCACCGGTTTAAGAAATTTTGATATTTAACGTAATTCTACGTTGTCTTTGATAACATATTATAACTCGTTTTTAAATACAGTTATTAATTTTTATTATTTTTATTTCAAGTAAAATGTATGAATAAATATTTATAAAACCTACTTCTTTTAAAATCGAGTAAAATGTCATTTGAATCATCTGAGTTATTATAAAATTGATTGACTCAGTAGTTTAGACATATAACATATACCAAAGATAGATATAACTCCGTAATAGATGGATACAGTCTAAGGAAAAAACGTGCCTCGAAAATCACGAAAAATTTGATTCTCGATCAGATGGCGCCACTAGTTTTGGCCTACACTCGTATAGAGGGCGTTGACTGTTTCGTTTGTTATTTATAATTTTAACGCATACCAGTGAAAGAACATGGGTCAAATTCATATAAAAATAATTAATGCAAATAAAAAAATCATTTATCCATATTTAAATACATTTTATCGTATTTTTATAAATATTTATTTTTAGTTTTAAAGTGTGTCGACAGATGGCAGTGAATTTACTGGGGTTACAAAATTTACTATGACAGTACCGCTCTAGTATAAGTTACTCTATGCATATACTTATCTATATACGTGTACGAGTAAACAAAACGAATATGGACAAAATTCAAGTTTCGACTAAGAAAGTTTCCGTTTACATTACATTGTAACATGGCAAACCTGCATAGTGCAAACACCGCGCGCACTGGCCGGTTGTAAAAAAAAAACTAAGCCATTCGCCCGCCTTTTGTTTTTCTCATCAATTTTATCTTGGAATTTTGTTGCAAATTCTGATTATATTTATTTAATGTGACTCAATGCTTATGATTTGTGTCAAAAGTACTAATACGATAATAATACGAGGGCTGCGTCTAATGCTGGAGGTGGATCTATGAAATCTTGCATTATACCGCACTAAACATAGGCAGGTATATTGTACCTTCAGTGTACCTGTATTAAAATTTCATTAGGTGTAGGTACCGATATGTAGATATAGTTCCGCCGGCCAAATATTCGGCGACCGGATACCGAATATTCAGGCCTCCGGTATCCGGTATCCGGCCAAACAACTATCCGTTGCATCTCTAATCCTAAGTTCAGTAGCTGTAGCTGCACCCAAAAATCCTATTCCGAGAGTAACCTCGACTCGCATACCATGCAATCTTTCGCTGTAGATATTGGATACCCGCTGGTAGTGTTGGGACACTTCTCGGTTCTTTTTACACAATTTTATTTAGCTTTACCGCGTATCACTAAAGTACATCTTATAAAACAAAGTCCCCCGCCGCGTCTGTATGTCTGTAAGTTCGCGATAAACTCAAAAACTACAGAATTTCATGCGGTTTTCACATATAAAGTATAAACAGACGCGACGACTGATCCTAGGCGCAGTCACTCCCGCTCGCGCCTCACTGGGCATAGTGGCCATGGGCGCATTTACAAAAATTGAATAGACAACAGACACGAAGTGAATGGTCGTTACTAGAAATAAAGTGAGGTGCGGTAAGAGCGTGCGACTTGCAATCCGGACGTCGCGGGTTCAAACCCCGGCTCATACCAATGAGTTTTTCGGAACTTATGTACGAAATATCATTTGATATTTACCAGTCGCTTTTCGGTGAAGGAAAACATCGTGAGGAACCGGACTAATCCCAATATGGCCTAGTTTACCCTCTGGATTGGAAGATCAGATGGCAGTCGCTTTCGTAAAAGCTAGTGCCTACGCCAATTCTTGGGATTAGTTGCCAAGCGGACCCCAGGCTCTCATGAGCCGTGGCAAAATTCCGGGACAACGCGAGGAAAATGATGAGTACAACAAATTGTACAGTAAATACACTTTTTTCGCCACGGGCGGCAAAATGCTAATTATGTATCATATGTCCTTCAAATCTAACTTTGAAACACTTTCCAAGTTTTGTAAAAGACGTGTAAGTGAAAAAATATTCTTAAAAATTCTTTGTCAACTTATTTAGGCGATACTGTATTTCACCCCCGCCCTAGCGTCAGACATCGGCCGGCCAATATCGGCCGATACAGGGTCCATTGTGCTGAAAGCTGCCGGACTGGAGGTTTGCCATATCAAATCATTCTATTATCTAAATAAACCGGCGAGAAAAATGTAGGAGCGCTTTTAGTGAAACATATTTAAGAGCAACGCGCAACCAAACAATATCTCGCCGTAAATGTTTATAGATACAACAAGGATTAATTTCAGTACCATTTCGTACCTTGTGACAGTATGAGGTCCCTAGCGACTTTCATATTGATCGTCGCTGTGACAACGTACGAAATGGTACTGAAGTAAAATTATTTGACTGTAACCGAACGGAATGAGTTCGGGTTGAAAAAATCTGTAGAATTTTAACAATCATTTACTATATTGGAGGCCAATTAAAACCTACATTGTGACATCAACTAATCTATCTCTATCGTACTTGTCCTTACATGTATTAGTGCTAGCGAGACGCACGGACGACTGACATCATATGTATGTATGTATGTATAAACTCTTTATTGTACAAAACACAGTACACAAATATGGCATAGAAATAGGTATTTAGATATCATTGGTCATAATGTAAGGAACTGGTCGCCTGACCATGGATTTCGAAAAAACACTTCAAAATGTCGAATGATTCCAGAAAAAAATATGTGTGATATGTCATTTTATTTCAGTATTGGAAGCTAAAAATCTGCTGATCTACGGCTTTTAGATCTGGCAACGCCGCCGATCAACTAAGATAAGGAGAGATAGCACGGTCTACGAGTTGACATATTGAACTGACTTCCCTGAACTGTCAGTGGCAAGAACGCCAACAAGCCACATTCCTAATAATCAGAGGGCGGCATTGCTCATGGCAAAAATCAAACGTTAATAGAGTTGGAACGTTGAATTTTATCGACTTTTCAGCTATCGATAAATTCAGTCGCCTTAAAAAAATCCGGAAATGTGGATTATTAATTTTTTTCCATGGAATGTTGCAACAAACGAGAAATATTATCAAATCTAGATAAAAAATTATCGTTCTTTACCTCTTTAAACTCAGGTGAATGTGTTTTACTCCTTATGTGAGTTTCAACGCAATATTTTTTTTAGGTGCTTTAAGTGAACCTTACATTTAGAGCAGTATATTGTTTAGTTGTTTTCGTTGTATGTAAGACAAGGATATTTCTTTATCCATTTTTTAATTATTTTTCTTTTTGGATTGACCATTTTTTTTAAACGTGAATTAGTTGCAAAAAGACTAGTGGCAGAAATGACAGTTAACTGCCATGCAATTTACTTTTAATCTAATCAAAGAGGTCAAATGGTGAAATAGCTAATTAAAGAGGTTAATGTTAAAGTCAGGTGACTGAACTTATCGATAGCTGAAAAACTCGATAAAATTCAACGTTCCAACTCTATTAACGTTTGATTTTTGCCATGAGCAATTCCGCCCTCTACTAATAATGTAGCCCACCCCTAGTATAAATTTCATTCGATAGAGTACATACTAGTTTGCGTTAAGAGTCATTTTGTATGGGATTTCGAGTTTCGCGTCCCGCTTGGTGCGCTGTTCACAATCCCATACAAAAATAGTACATTACAACTATTACAAGTGCGAAAAATAGGAAATTCGCGACGAGTGGCAAAAAGTTAAAACACGACCGAAGAGTGTTTTAAATCGGCGCGTTGCGAATCACCTATTTGCATGTGTTTCGTACAACGTTTTACAGTAGGTACATATGGCCTATTAAATTTTCGACATAGTCACGTAATGTGCTAATTATCGCACTAGTGCGGTAAAGTAACACCATAAAATTTTAACTGCCGGACTTTTTTTACATATCATTGTAATAAGATTTCTGGTCGATTTTAGAGACGTAACCAAGGGATGTGATAAGCAGCAATTTAAATAGATGTGTACCCGCTTCACAGATCATATCCCGCTTTCACACGAGGTAAAACTTTAAAAACCACGCTAGCGCCAAATCTTCCGTCGCAAATTTCGCGCGGCGCGCCCTTAATATCTACCTATCGTCGAGTGAGAACTGAAAATACGTTTGTGGTGCCATACAGAGCGAAAATAAGCAAAAAAATATTTTGCGAAAAGTAGCATTTACGAAATATTGAACTTATTTATCATGAAATAAAATATTTTTTATTATTGCCATACCTACCCGTCATCCT